>NW_024870750.1:7787500-7845000 GCF_019054845.1 Dipodomys spectabilis
AAAATATACTTGGAACTCAAAAAATTAAACCCCCCAACAACAAATCCTCAAAGAAACAACTGCCCAATAAATAAGTGGGCGAAAGACTTAAAGAGAAACTTCTCTGAAGAAGAAAGAAGTATGGCCAATAGACACATGAAGAAATGTTCAACATCCCTAGCCATAAAAGAAATGCAAATCAAAACAACATTGAGATATCACCTCACTCCAGTTAGAACGGCAAAAATCAAGAACTCTAACAACAACAGATGCTGGAGGGGATGTGGACAGAAAGGAACCTTACTTCATTGTTGGTGGGAATGTAAACTTGTTCAACCACTTTGGAAAGCAGTATGGAGGTTCCTCAAAAGACTTCACATAGAGCTCTCCTATGACCCAGCAATCCCACTTTTGGGCATTAACCAAATGTTTACAAACAAGACCACACTAAAGCTACCAGCACAACTATGTTTATTGCAGCATTATTTACCATAGCTAAGATATGGAACCAACCCAAATGCCCCTCAGTAGATGAATGGATCAAGAAAATGTGGTATATATACACAATGGAATTCTATGCCTCTATCAGAAAGAATGACATTGCCCCATTTGTTAGGAAATGGAAAAACTTGGAAAAAATTATATTAAGTGAAGTAAGCCAGGCCCAAAGAAACGTAGGTCCCATGGTTTCCCTTATTTGTAATATCTAGTATATGTATGAGTCAAGCGGAAAAGGTCAGATAATGTGATGTCAGGAAAATGAACCCTTAGATGTGTATTTTAATGTTTTTTTTTCTTTCATGCATGTGTTTCTAACACATTTATAAGATTATCTCTTTGTTGCTTTGTATGTCCCTCCCCCACAGTATAACCCCTGCTTTCACTATATTTGATGTCAGTATAACTTGTGGAGGAGATGGGGAAAAACCAGTTGTTTAAGGATACAGGTGGACCTGTTGCAACAATGAGAAGTACAAGTTGTCATGTCCAAAACGAGCTTTACAACGTTGGTGCGGGGGGGGCGGGGGGGGGGACAAGGGAGGGGAAGGGGGGAAGGAGAAGGATTGGGATTAGGGGGGAGGGGGGAGGCTGGGAAGGGATGTGAAGGGTAAACAAAGGAGGAGGCTGCAATGCTTGGTAAGAAATGTACGCATTATCCTGCCCATGTAACTGTAACTCCTCTGTACAGTATGTTCACAAATAAAATTAAATTAAAATAAAAAAAAATAATTTCTTTACTCTGTATTTCTGTTCAGAAATGAACAGATTTGTAATCTCCAGGCTTTGGGTTCCCAATAAAGAGAGTGGTAACCTTGCTGTAGAAGGTGAAGGCATGCTCAGTGTCAGCTTTGGAAAGCCTCAACTCCATTGCACTGGGTACAAGCGCAAGTAGCCAAGGTCAGGCAGGCCCAAGAAATTCTTTCTTCCCAAATGATAAACAGAGCTTCCAGAAACATCATATTCAATGCCACATCCACTCTCACCCATTACTTTTTGTTTGTTTGTTTGTTTTGGTGTCTGTCCTGGAGTTTAAACTGTCTTTGAGCATCTGTGCTCAAAGCCAGCATAGCGCTCTACCACTCAAGCCACAACTTCACTTCCAGCTTTTTGTTGGTTAATTGGAGATGAGTCTCATGGACTTTCCTCATCTGGCTTCAAACTGTGATCCTCAGATCTCAGCCTCCTTTTTTGGGGGGAGGGGGAGTCCAGTCGTGGGGCCTGAACTCTGGGCCTGGGCGCTGTCCCTCAGCTCTTCAGCTCAAGGCTAGCACTCTACCGCTTGAGCCACAGTGCCACTTCTGGCTTTTTTCTTTTTGCTTATGTGGTGCTGAGGAATTGAACCCAGGGCCTCATGCATGCAAGGCAAATGCTCTACCACTGAGCCACCTTCTTAGCCCCATCAGCCTCCTTAGTAGTTAGAATTACAAGCATGAACCACTGGAGCCCAACTTAAATCTTTTCTTTTCTTTTTGGTCAGTCATGGGGCTTGAAGTAGGGGCCTGGGCACTGTTTCTGAGCTCTTTTGTTCATGTCTAGCACTCTACCACTTTAAACCACAGCCCCACTTCTAGTTTTTGAGTGGTAGATAGGAGATTAAGATTCTCATGGACTTTCCTGCCTGGGCTGGCTTTGAAGCATTATCCTCAGATCTCAACTTCCTGAATAGCTAGGAGGTGGTGTAGCTCAAGTGGTAGAGTGCCAGCCTTGAGCAAAAGAAGCTCAGGGACAGTGCCCAGGCCCTGAGTTCAAGCCCCAGGACTGTCAAAAAAAGAAAAAAAAAAGCCATGTGCTGGCTCATGCTTATAATCCTAGCTATTCAAGAGGCTGAGAGCTGAGGATCTCGGTTCAAAGCTAGTCCGGGCAGGAAAGTCCATGAGACTCTTTTTTTGTTTGTTTGTTTGTTTTTTGGGTCCAGTCATGGGCCTGAACTCTGGGCCTGGGCGCTGTCCCTCAGCTCTTCAGCTCAAGGCTAGCGCTCTACCACTTGAGCCATAGCGCCACTTCTGGCTTTTTTTTTTTCCTGCTTATGTGGTGCTCAGGAATCAAACCCAGGGCCTCATACATGCAAGGCAAGCGCTCGACCACTGAGCCACCTTCCCAGCCCTGAGACTCTTATCTCCAATTAACCATCACAAAACTGGAAGTGGCGCTGTGGCTCAAGTGGTAGAGCACTAGCCTTGAGCTGAAGAGCTGAGGGACAGTGCCCAGGCCCAGAGTTCAAGCCCAATGACCAACAAAAACAAAACAAAAACAAAACTAGAATTGGGCTGGGAAGGTGGCTCAGTGGTAGTAGTGCTTGCTTTGCATGCATGAGGCCCTGGGTTCGATTCTTCAGCACCACATAAGCAGAAAAAGTTGGAAGTGGTGCTGTGGCTCAAGTGGTAGAGCACTAGCCTTGAGCTGAAGAGCTGAGGGACAGTGCCCAGACCCAGAGTTTAGGCCCCATGACCGGACCACAAAAAAAAATTAAAAAAACTAGAATGAAAAAGGACTGTGGGTGTGGTACAAGTGGCAGAGGGATTGTGGCCTTGAGTTCAAAACTCATGCTGCAAAAGAAAAAAATCTAGGTGGAACAGACTGTTTTCTAATTTTATTTTTAATTTCTAGCTTGTTATATTGCTGAATTGCTAATTGTTATTTAATTAAATGTTTTTATTATATTTTGTACTTGGTAAGTAATTTTATTTATTGAGTGTTTTTGATTGAGACAGGTTGTTCTGTGAAGCTAGGGTGCTTTGGAACTAGTTGTGTAGTCCCTGCTGGTTTTAATTTCTCAGCTCCTGAAGGTGGGGATGTTGAGAATACAGGTGTGTACAACCATCCCTGGCTTTATTTTTGCTTTATTTTTTGTCTGTTTGTTGGTTGGTCATGGGGCTTGAACTCAGGGCATGGGTGCTAATCTTAAGCTTTTTTGCTCAAGGCTAGTGCTCTACCACTTGAGCCACAGTGCCACTTCTGGTTTTCTGGTGGTTAAATGCAGATAATTGTCTCATGAGGACTTTAATGCCTGGGCTGGCTCTGAACTGTGATCCTCAGATCTCAGCCTCCTGAATAGCTATGATTACAGGCATGAGCCATTGGTGCCTGCTTGTTTTATTTATTTTTATTTATTTTGCCAGTGTACGGCTTGAACTCAGGGCCTGGGCACTGTCCCTGAACATCTCTTTTTGCTCAAGGCTAGTACTCTACCACTTGAGCCATAGTGCCACTTCCAGCTTTTTCTGCTTATGTGGTGCTGAGGAATCGAATCCAGGGCCTCATGCATGCAAGGCAAGCACTCTACCACTGAGCCACCTTCCCAGCCCATGTTTTATTTATTTTTGATGCTAAGAATTGAACCCAAGGATTTACACATGGTAAGCACGTGTTCTACCATTGCAGTACATGCGTGGCTTTTTTTTTTCCCCCAGTCGTGGGGCTTGAACTTTGGGCCTAGCACTGTCCCTCAGCTCTTCAACTCAAGGAGAGTGCTCTACCACTTGAGCCACAGCTTCTGGTTTTCTGGTGGTTTTTTTGGAGATAAGAGTCTCATGGACTTTCCTGCCTGGGCTGGCTTTGAATAGTGATCCTCAGAGCTCAGCCTCTTGAGTAGCTAGGATTACAGGTGTGAGCCACCGGTGCCCAGCTCTTACTTTTATTTTTATTTTTTATTATGAGTTGAGCAATATGACCACTCCTACACTTTGTAAGAACAAAATAAAAATGTATGTAACAAGATCTCTTTAAGCGATACTTATTGCTGTTAAAAACTTGCCTAAATTTTAATTCAGAGACTACTACTGTTAGTTTTATGCCATCAGGCAATTATTATACTTCAAATTTTATTTCATCTTGTATGTGAGACTAAAGTTAGTAGTAGAATTCTTTAGGGGAGGGCTGGTACTGATGATGCTCCATCATTCTCTCTCTCTTTTTTTGTCTGTTGTGTGGGCTGAACGCTGGGCCTTGGTGCTATCCCTCAGCTCTTCAGCCCAAGGCTAGCACTCTACCAGTTGAACCACAGCACCACTTCGGGATTTTGCTGCTTATGTGGTGCTGAAGAATCGAACCCAAGGCCTCATGCATGCAAGGCAAGCGCTCTACCACTGAGCCACCTTCCCAGCCCCGACACTCTATCACTTAAGCCATACATCCACTCTTGACTTTTGCTGGTTAGTTGTAGATAAAAGTCTTTCAGCTTTGTCTGTTCAAACTGGCTTTGAGCCGGGCACTGGTGGCTTATGCCTGTAATCCTAGCTACTCAGGAGGCTGAGATCCAACGATTGTAGTTCAAAGCCAGCCCAGGCAGGAAAGTCCATGAGCCTCTTATCTCCAATAAACAACCAGAAAACCAGAAGTGGTACTGTGGCTCAAGTGGTAGAGCGCTAGCCTTGAGCTGAAGAGCTGAGAGACAGCGCCCAGACCCAGAGTTCAGGTCCCATAACCGACAAAAACAAACAAAAAACTCTCCAGTATGTTAACTTACTAATTCAATAAACGTGGGTTTGAAATAGTCCCCTTGCATGCACCACTGCTGCGGACTAAAATAATCACAGAGACAATAGTTTCTGCTCACTGAGTACTCGCTGATCACTTTACATCTCTGCTTCACTGAGTCCTGCCTTACTCTTTTTTCTTTTTCCATTCTCTTCAAGTTTAGATTCTGATTAAAAGTTAGATTCTCACACATTTAGGCAGTTTACACTTTGCATTTTTTTTTTGGGGGGGGGGGCCCAACTTTCTACTTGTATCAGGACAGTACTCAGAAAGATCACCCTGGTGAAGGAGTAATTAGTCAATGTTTATTTCTGTTAGCTTGTAGGGCTGCAGGAAACCAGAGCAGACTGAGATAAGGAATCCAGGCTTTTCCAGGGTGTGATTGGACTTTGGGACAAAGAATAGAGCTGTTTTCCTGGCCAGCTATTTTCATCCTAGGCGTATTCAAGTGCTCCCTTTAAAGTGGTTAAAAAATAAAATAAAAAAGCCATGGAAAGAGGGTTTCTTGAGGTAGGCAGAGATGGAGGTGTAGATAATAAAGCATCTTACCCTGCTTCAGCTTAATGATCATTGCTATCACCTGCTCCTTCAGATGAAGTGATTTCCTGTTGATTAGAAACCACTGAGCCCAGCAGCCAGTCATTTAACACTAGCTAGTATCTCCTATCTGCATGGTGGTTGATAAATATACCATACCAAGACACCAGTGTTAACAGGGATGTGGCCCCCAAGAATAAGAGTGGAATTGGTTCCCAGGATAAAATCCATCACCATTTTTGTCTGGCAGTCTATCTTGTCTTTTTAATTTTTGGCAGTATTGGAGTATGAGCTCTGGGCCTCCCCCTTTGTCAGGCAGGCAGGAAGAGCCACTCCCTCAGCCTGTGTTCTGCCGGTTGTTACTAATTAATTAAGCTAGTACTGGGGCTTGAACTCAGAGCCTTGGGGTGTCTTTTGGCTCCCCCCCCTTTTTTTTCTATTTTCACTTGTTGGCTAGTTATTTGGAGATGAGAGTCTCACAGATTTGTCTGCCTGAGCTGGCTTTGAACCACAATTCTTAGGTCTCAGCTTCCTGAGAAGCTAGCATTACAGAAATGAATTACTAGTGCTCCGGCTTCCACTGGTTATTGTGAGGGCGGGGGGGGGGGGGGGGGGGGGGGGGGGGAGGGTATGGGGAGGGTTGTGCGGCCTGAACTCTGGGCCTGGGCGCTGTCCCTCAGCTCTTCAGCTCAAGGCTAACACTCTACTACTTGAGCCACAGCGCCACTTCCGGCTTTTTCTGCTTATGTGGCGCTGAGGACTCAAACGCAGGGCCTCATGCCTGCAAGGCAAGGACTCTACCACTGAGCCACCTTCCCAGCCCTGGTGGTTATTTTTGAAACACTCTTCTTCATTTGTCTTTGTTAGGTATACCAGGGTAGCTAAGATAAATAAGATAAACAGGCCTGCACCTTAGTCCTGCTCTCTATTCAGAAGGCTTCTCAAGAACTTTCCTTCCCGAGAGCCTTACAAGTAATAGAATTATAATCGTGAGCATGCCGCATCCTCCCCCCCCCCCTTGTATATTAGACTTTGCCAGAAAACCACACAGACATCCAGGTATAAATGACAAAGAAAAGGTTTATTTCCGGCAAAGGGACCAGCGAGACCCCTTCTCACAAGAAAGGAATGAGAAGAAGCTATTGTCTGAGGTGACCTATATGAACTGGGAGATATAAGAGGGGCTAGAAGGGGCTCGGAGGCGGAGACCCTGGTGTAGACATGAGGGCTGGGGGCTTCATCATGGCGGATTAGGATTTATGGCTGCTGCCCAAGTAGTAGATAAGGGGCCTTGCAGCTGCCCAGACCTGACGATCACTTTAAGGGGCTCTTGTTGCCTTATATGGTGGTAGCTGCCCCAGAGGACTGACATCCAATGGTAGAGGGGGTTGGAGGCTGATTATTTACTGCCTTTACTAAGTGGGGGCCTAGTGTTCCCTAAGAAAGGAGCATGCAAGGGGCTGGGAAGGCGGGTCAGTGGTAGAGTGCTTCCTTGCATGAGTCCCTGGGTTCGATTCTCACTACCACATAAGCAGAAAAAGCCGGAAGTGGCACTATGTCTCAAGTGGTGGAGCGCTAGCCTTGAGCTGAAGAGCTCAGGCACAGTGCCCAGGCCCAGAGTTTAGGCCCCATGACAGACAGACAGACAGACACACACACACACATACACACACACAAAAGGAGCATGCTAAGCTGTGGAAAGGGGAAGGAGCATGCTAATCTATGGGATGGGAGCTCATTGGGCTAACAATAATAATTATTTTGAGCTGAGGATTTGTTTAGGTACCCTAGGCTGCTTGGCCTTGAACTGGTGATCTTCCTGGCTCAGCCTTCTGAGAGTTAGATCATAGGGCTGAGCTGCCATGCCTGATTTGTTTTGGCATTCTGGCTGTCAAGACAGAGATGTGCAAACGCTAGTGGTGTGTGGAATGTAGGAACACACTCAGCTCTTGTTGAGTGTAACCAGTGCTGGGACAGAGGAATAGCCCCTGAACTTAAAAAGTGGCGAATTTAGTTTCTTCCATGCCAGGAAGATGCTCAACTCATTTGGTTTCCTCAGACAGAGCTTGATCTTTGTCCCTAGTTCTTGGTTCACTTGCTGCCCTGTACAGTGTGCAAATATGAACGGAATGTCCACTTCCATGGTCCTCCACCTGCCAATCACAGATGTGCTTTCAGTTTGATCAACTTGCAAAACTTGTTTACCACAATACAGTTTCTCTAGTGGGCTGCCTGCTGAGCCAATGCTTCTGTAAATACAGAGGCTTGATGTAAACAAAAGCTAAGATGTGATGTGATAGACATGATGCTATGTTATCTTATTACATCTGTAGCCTACTGCATGGGAGAGTGTAGGCGGGGCAAGACTTTCCCAAAGATATACAGAGATGAGCCATCTGTTTATAAGCCCAGTGCTGTGTATCAAAAGAACGAGGCGTGTTTCTGTTTGGCCTAGCATTACATTTTAATTTTCACTTCAAAGCATAGAGGATCTGTTTCATTACTCTCTTACCATTGGTCTCACTTGCTGATCTACAGGTAAGTATTAACTTAGTATTCAAATTGCCATGTCTAGAAGAAACCACAGGTAATTAGAAGGCTCTTAATTGGAGGCATCTAAAAATATTTTGTTGTTGTTGTTGGTCATGAGGTTTGAACTCAGGGCCTGGGCACTGTCCCTGAGTTGTTGTTGCTTAAGGCTAATGCTCTATCTCTTTGAGCCACAGCACTGTGTCCTGTTTTGTGGTGGCTAATTGGAGATAAGAGTCTCATAGACTTCCCTGTCACATCCTCACATCTCAGCCTCCTGAGTAGCTAGGATTACAGGGATGAGCCACCAATAGAAATGAAAACCTTTTGAGAAATATATTCTAGACTCTTTTAAGTGTTTTAGATACAATACAGAACAACGATTTTTTCACTTCTAGGCTTTGTGGAGTAACTGCATAGAAGGGAGCAATAATTCAGAAATTATGAGACTTTCTCCAGGAACTGTTGTCATGAGGATTTTGTAGTATTTACTTGAAAGAAACAACATACAGATTAGAAATGAATAAAATGAACAGACTAGAGGATGAACATGGTACTCTTGTAGCACCTCTGCAAACCCTGGGGCCCAACTTCTTGAAATTGATCCTGACTTGCATGTATCCTATCTGAAAGTCCTTCTAGGAAGACACCCAACGCCAGAAAAATCCTCTCTTCATAAAAAAGTTCTACCAAGCAGTCATTAGCCGATGATACAGAGCTAAGTGGTCTAAGCAGTGCCACCATCAGTGATGACAGACATATAGATTGGTAATGCTGCTTTGTGAAGAAATGCCCAGGGGCTGGGAAGGTGGCCCAGTGGTAGAGTGCTTGCCTTGCATGCATGAGGCCCTGGGTTCGATTCTTTCTGCTTGACTCAGACATATTATTGCAAATAAGGGAAATCGTGGGACCTATGTTTCTTTGGAGCTGGCTTACTTCACTTAATATAATTTTTTCCAAGCCTTTCCATTTCCTAACAAATGGGGCAATGTCATTCTTTCTGATGGAGGCATAGAATTCTATTGTGTATATATACCACATTTTCTTGATCCATTCATCCACTGGGGGGCATCTGAGTAGGTTCCATATCTTAGCTATGGTAAATAATGCTGCAATAAACATAGTGGTACTGGTAGCTTTAGTGTGGTCTTGTTTGTGATCATTTGGGTAAATGCCCAATAGTGGGATTGCTGGGTCATAAAAATATGGAACGCTTCACGAATTTGCGTGTCATCCTTGTGCAGGGGCCATGCTAATCTCTGTATTCCAATTTTAGTATATGTGCTGCCAAAGCGAACACAGGAAGAACAGTTTTTTTTCGGTCGGTCATGGGTCTTGAACTCTGGGCCTGGGCTGGGTCCCTGAGCTCCTTTTTGCTCAAGGCTAATGTTCTGCCACTTGAGCCACAACGCCACTTCTGGCTTTTTCTGCGATTAATTAGAGATAAGAATTTCACAAGTTTTCCTGCCCTGGGTTGGCTTTGAACCACGATCCTCAGATCTCAGCTTCCTGAGTAGCTAGGATTACAGGCGTGAGCCACTGGCGCCCCGCACCACTTCTTTATATAACAGCAAGAGCAGGACTTCAAGTTCCTCAGGAATCCTGTGATAGTAGCGAGAGGTGAGTAGGGCTCCAGTGACACCAGTCGAGTCCAGAAGGGTGGAGAGGTTTTCTGGAAAATCCAAGCGGCACCTGCAGGACAGATTCCCAAGGGCAGTTTCCTGTGAGGTTTTTTTTCAGCTGTGGATGAATGAGCACTGTAGGGTCGCCTCTTATCCGAAGCTCCGCCCGCCCCACCAGCCCCAGACAGAGTAGGCGGGAGGGACCCGGTGTGAACAGGCGTCTCCCCGAGTCTCCAGGTGACCTGGAGGTCTGAACCAGGACTAGCCACTAAGAAACACGGATCCAGATTTTAAGTCACTCACTCAAGCCAAGGCCTCGCTTTGGCCCGGGGTGCCAGGATTTGATCAGGTAGGACACTTGCTCCTCTCGCTTCCACTTGCGAGACCCAAAAGGGCAGGAACGGCGGATGAAAAAAAAAAAAAAAAAAGGTCGTTTACGCGAGCATCTGCGGAGCCTCTCGGGCAGCTCCAGGGCCTGCAGGAAAGTTGCGGAGGCGAGGTGGGGGGCGCCGGGGTGGGGGGAAGCCCGGATCGGGGCACTGGGGAGAGCCCGGGGAGGCGCTGGGGCTCTGGGAGACCGGGGCGCGGCTGCTCCGCCCCCCGCGCTCGCGGGGCGCGCTCCACACCGGCCTGGGAGCGGCGAGCGCGGGACTCGGCGGGACTCGCTGGGCGGCGGGCGGCGGGCGGGGAAGGCGCGGGCGCGGGGCGTGGTTTGCCGCTTCCGAGCGCCGCGGAGCGGAGCGCGCTCGGCTGCACCCTGAGCCCTCGGCTGGAACGGAAAGAGCTCAGCGGGGAACGAGCGAGCGGCGCGATCGAGGGAGCGAGGCCAGTGGGGCGGCGACCTGGGGCGGTCCCTGGCCGGAGCCACGGCCCCTGGGCCTGGGCCCACTGCGGGTGAGCGCGGCGGCGGAGGGCCCCCCGCACCTTGGTGCGCCCGGGAGAGCGCGGGAGGGAGGGGAAGCGGCCCGGGCGAGGGCGGGGAGCCGCTGGAGACTGGAGGCGACCCGAGGTCGGGGTCCGAGCCGGGTCACCGGAAACTTTGCCCGGGCGGAGAGAGCGGGGGTGCGCGGGGTGCGCTGCAAACTTGTCGGCGGGCGGGGCGCCCCGGGGTGGGGGCGAGCGCCGGCGGGGGGCGTCCGCCTCTGCTCGGCGGCCTCTTTGTGTCACCTCCGGGCCCCGAGCCGCCGTCCGCCGGGCCAGGGGCACAGAGGTGGCGCTGGGGGCTCGGCCGGGGCCCAGGCCCCGGCGCTCGGGCTCGGCTGATTGTTTTCATCCCCCGCGTCACGCCTGGGCGGGAAAGATTTTGAACGCCGCGTGAGAAGAGAGAGGGAGGGGACGCGGGGAGCGGCGGCGCGAGGCCGGGCTGAGGCGGGGGGGGGGGCACCCCAGAACCCGCGAACCCGAGCTCGGCACCCCAGACCCCCGCGTGCGGTGGCGCACGGCGTGGGGGGTGCCAGTGCCTGGGCGGGGACGCCCGGCGAGCTCGGGTGGCGGGGATTCTAATTCCGTTTTGATTGCTTGGGGTCTTTGTTGTGGGAAATCGCCTCGCGGGGCTGACGGCCGCACCTTGCGCTCCCGGGAGGGTTTTTCCTTCCAGTACAAAAAGAAAAAAAAAAAAAAGAAAAGGAGGCGCGGAGGGGCGCGGTGGGGGGGGACACCTGGGTCCGGGGCGCCGCCATCGGGGTGCTGGAAACGACCTTGGCCACTGGGATCGGTGCAGGTGACGGCCTGGGTAGCACATTCGCCTTTGTGGGTCGCCTGCAATTTCCGAAAGTTATTCTTTTCCCCGCTCCCTTAGTGGAAGGGAGGGTCCGAGCTGGGTGCCAGCAGCCACGATTGTGTGCAGCAAGCACCAGCAAGTCAGCCAGACCGGGAGGTGCTGGACCTGTGTGTGTGTGTGTGTGTGTGTGTGTGTGTGTGTGTGTGTGTGTTACTCTTTTTCTTTCTTTCTTTCTTCTTTTTAAAGTTGGATGGGAAGCAACTTCCATCTGCTTCTCTGAAAGTTTTCATCCATCAGCAAGCCTGGCTGCCTTGTAGCCCCTGATATCTGTGCTAGCGTGGGTTCCATCACTTTGGGGGGGGGGTGAGGATACAATGGAACACACCTGGCCTGACCCGCACCCAGGTACCCACTGCCTCTGGGACCCCCATAAACGCCACCAGGCTTTAGGGAGTGTTCAGTTCATATGGGAACAGGATTAAAGAAATAGCTGGTGTTTACATACTAACACAAACGACTGTATCTTCCAATTATTTACTTATTTATTTTCTGGAAGACTATGGAGGAGGTTCCCCAGGGCTTTTCAGGAGGTAATGAAGGGGGGGGAGAGGGGCTCGGTCCTGCTGGCCTCTCCCTCCCCCCCCCCCCCTCGCAGTCCTCTAGGGGCCGTGGGAACAGGAGTAACTTATGGAGCTTTCCCTATTGCAGAGTCTGGAAACGTCAAATTGAGTACAAAGTGGAAATATTTAGGTCTTTGTCGACCTGGTTGAGTAAAGGAGCCTTGATTTGAATTCTAAAAAACAAAACTAGTTAGCTAGGCTTGTACATTAAGACTATTTGAAATAAAAATCGTGTGAATAAATTTACCTAATTAGAAATTTTATTAGCCCTTCACTGGATTAGGGCTAATTGTGTTGTAAAATAATGCAGAATGCTTCAAGTACTGAGTCACAATGGGTTTATTCTGGGTAGTGCCCTCATCCCATGGAGTTTAATGGAAAGTTAAAAACCTGAATCTTTGAGCCCCATTTTAACAAGTGAGGCAAAAAGGTTGGAAGGGATCTATCCATTTGTCTTTATTCAGTTGCCATTTTGCCATTACTCTTATTATGTCACTTTTTTTTGGGGGGGGGGAGGGGCGGCTTGAACTCAGGGCCTGGGCACTGTCCCTGAGCTTCTTTGGCTGATGAAGGCTAGCATTCTACCACTTGAGCCACAGTGCCACTTCTACCTTTTTCTGTTTATATGGCACTGAGGAATTGAACCCAGGGCTTCCTGCATGCTAGGCAGGCACTCTACCACTAAGCCACATTCCCAGCTCTATCATCATGCTATTTAAATGAAAATTTTCAATAATTTCACAGAAGGATTCATTTACTCATACAAGTCGCTCTGCAAATACTACCAGTTGCTACTTATAGGATGATTATTTTGTACTGGTAAATATGTGATGTTTGTTACGTCGTTCATCTGTGTTTACTTAGTACCCATAATGTATTGTGCTAGGTGCTGGGATTTAATGGTGCGTAAGGCAGCTGTAGGGGAAGGTAAGTAGGTAGAAAATGAAATACATTATTGACTATAATCATGGTTGCTTTGTTTTCTCTAGTACTAATGTTTAACTCAAGGCCCCATGCTTGATTGTCTGGCATTCTACCATTTGGACCACATCACCAGCCTGACTTTTTGGAAATAAAAGTCTTGAGGGTTTTTTTTCTGCTCTAGCTCGCTTCAAATCATGATCCTCTGGATCTCAGCCTCTTGAGTAGCTAGGATTACTGGCATGAGCCACCAGTGCCCAGCTTCACAGGTTTTATTTGTGTGTATGTGTGTGTACACATGTACACATACATGCATGTGTGTGCATGCACAGGCACCAGGTCTTTTTCCTTCTAGGAAAGCAAGCACTCTGAGCTATCTTCCTAGCCCTTTCTTACTTTGGTTTTAGACAAGGTTTCCCTAAGGCTTCAAGGCTGACCTTGAACTTAGGATCTACCTATGATTTGCTGGCGTGTATCTCGTCCACTTGTGTGTGTGTGTGTGTGTGTGTGTTTTGCCAGCCCTGGGGCTTGAAATCAGGGCCTGGGCACTGTCTCTGGGCTCCTTTTGCTCAAGGCTAGCACTCTACCACTTGAGCCACAGTGCCACTTCTGGCTTTTTCTGTGATTAATTGGAGATGGGAGTCTTATGGGCTTCTCTGCCCAGGCTGGCTTTGAACCTGCATCCTCAGATCTCAGTATCCTAAGTAGCTAGGATTACAGGCAGGAGCCACTTGCACTAGCAATCACAAGTTTTAAGATGTAAATCAGGGGGGCGGGATATGGGAAGGGATAGGAAGGGGAAACAAAGGAGGAAGCAACAATGCTTGATAAGAAATGTACTCATTATCTTGCCCATGTAATTGTAACTTCTCTGTACGGTATTTTCATAATAAAAAATTAAAAAAAAAAAGAAAGCTGTAAATCAGATCGCATCCCTCCACGGGCTTCTACCTCCTTTTGAGTGGACAGACCTGATTGCAGCTGTCAGAACTGAGTCTTCTGATCTCCCTCCCTCCCCTTTGTTCTGGTACTTTGGTGGTCGTACCAGAGGTTCTTGGCTAAATAAGCTTCTTTGCCGTCTGATGGTTTTGTGCTGACAGTGCTAGGCCTGGAAAGCACCCCCAGTTCCATTATCTGTAACAGTTCTCTCCCTAATAACTTACCTGGCCTTGTGTGATAGTGAGCTTTCACCAAAACCCTAAATTTCAAGTCACCGCCATCCTGGCAACTCCCATCTCTCTTAACTTTTTTTTTTCTTTTTCTTGTGGCTAAGATATGCTACTCATTTGTTTATTGTCTGTCTTCCCACGCTGGATTGTACACTCCATCGGAGCCCTATGAAAGCTGCCTTATTCATGGCTTGTGTGGAACAGTACCCGGCATGCAGCAGGTTCCCCGGAACTATTTGTGGAGTGAGCCCTGCTGAGTGGAAAGAAGGGAGCAATGAGGTGTGGAGAAGGGCAACCAGAGGCTTCTGAGTTACCAGGAAGAAGGGTTCCTGAGTGAAGCTAAGACTTGATCATTAGGAACTAGGGCCATTGTGGGAGTAAAGGCAGATGTGGAAGAAGATCAGGAAGACATGGAGAACAAAAAAAAAAGCCTTGAATAATTGTGAAATGACTGAAGGCCTTGCAGCAGGAGAGGGCTTAGCTGGTGTGGACAGAGAGAAATTGTTCCTGGGACAGAGAGAAGTTGTAGCTAAGCACTCTGATAGAGGAAGGACAAAAGGTAGGCACCATTGGCTCACTCCTGTAATCCTAGCTACTCCAGAGTCTGAGATCTGAGGATTGTAGTTTGAGAATCCTTTTTTTTTTTTTTTTTGATCGGTCGTGGATCTTGAACTCTTGGCTTGGGCGCTGTCCTTGTGCTCTTCAGCTCAAGGTGAGCACTCTACTGCTTGAACCACAGTGCCACTTCTGGTTTTCTAGTGGTTTATTGCAGATAGGAGTCTCATGGACTTTCCTGCCTGGGCTGGCTTTGAACCGTGATCCTCAGATCTCAGCCTCATAAGTAGCTAGGATTACAGTTGTGAGCCACTGGCTTGGGATCGTAGTTTGAAACCAAACCTGGCCAGGAAAAGTCTGTGAGACTCTTACCTCTAATTAACCACCAAAAAGCCAGAAGTGGGGCTGTGGCTCAAGTGGTTGAACAGCAGCCTTGAGTTAAAAATGCCAAGTAAGAGCCCAAGGCCTTGAGTTTAGTACACCCCTTCCCCCACACAAAGTAGGGAGAAAGAGAAATGGTAGAGTGGCAATCAGGTGTTGGATCCTGCTTTGAAGAATCCACATGAAATCTATGTCTACAGTCTGTTAGTCCAATTTTTGTGTTTGTGTGTATGACGGAGAGAGAGAGAGAGAGAGAGAGAATGTCCTGGGGTTTGAACTCAGGGTCTGGGTGCTGTCCCTGAATGTTTTTGCAGACTTGCAGACTTCCACCCAGACTGACTTCGATCTTCCCATCACAGCCTCTTGAATAGCTAGGAGTACAGACATAAACTACCAGTGCCCAATGTGTTAGTCCTATTTTATGCCACTTTAAAACACAGGGCAAGGGGGAACTTTTAAGCCATTTACTGGTTATGGAGTAGGCAGAGGGCCTAGGATAGGAAGCCTCTGACTCCACAGCACTTGTATTTGGCCATTGTGCTAAGACCAAAGTCCCCATGCTGTCCTGTGGAGAAGAGACCACGGTGGCACCCTGCTGGTGGTGTGGAAGACCATGTGCCTCTGGGGGCCGTGGGAGGGCAAGGGTTTGATTCTCCCTGTGAACAACAAGGGCCAAACTGGAAAACAAGGATTTATTTTTCCTTTCTGGTTTTTGTTCTTTTATTCTTTTTTTTTTTTTTTTTAAATTTAATTTAATTTTATTTGTGAACATACTGTACAGAGGAGTTACAGTTACATGGGCAGGATAATGCGTACATTTCTTACCAAGCATTGCAGCCTCCTCCTTTGTTTATCCTTCACATCCCTTCCCAGCCTCCCCCCTCCCCCTGTTCTTTTATTCTTACAAAATACTTCAGTTTAGCTGCATCTTAACTTAGAAACAATGTTAACAAGATGAATGCGATAGCTTCTTCTCAAGGCTTCACTATATTCTTATTTCTTTATTTTTATTTGTGTCAGTCCCAGGGCTTAAATTTAGGGCCTGGGTGCTGTCCCTGAGCTTTTTTGTTCAAGGCTAGTGCACTTCCACTTGAGCCACAGCTCCGCCTCAGGTTTTTTGATAGTTAGACTCTCATGGAATTTTCCTATTCAGGCTGGCCTTGAACCATGATTCTCAGATCTCAGCCTCCTGAGTAGCTAGGATTACAGGCATGTCACCTGCCTCACTCATTTTTTTCTTCTCTTTGCAGTACTTGGGTTTGAACTCAGGACCTCTCACTTGCTAGACTTGTGCATTATTGCTTGAGTCACATCCCAGTCCTTTTGGCTTTAGTTTGATTTTCAGGTAGAGTCAAGTGCTTGGCCTTGACTGAGATCTTCCTACCTCTGCCTTCGGGGTAGCTGGGATTACACGTGTGTGCCATTAATATCCACACTCACCTACATTTATTTATTAGGTTAAGCTTGAGTTAGCCATGAAATTACAGGCTGTTCTCTTTGGGTTATCTTAAATCTTTTTTGTTTGATAATGTTTTATCTACTCAAACTTAAATTTGATGACTTGTTCCCTCCTTCTCCCCCCCTCACCCTCTTTTTTTTTTCTTTTGTCAGTCCTTGGGCTTGAACTCAGGGCCTGGGTACTGTCCCTGAGCTTCTTTTGCTTAAGGCTAGCACTCTACCACTTGAGCCACAGTGTCCCTTCTGGCTTTTCCAGTTTATGCATTACTGAAGAATTGAACCCAGGGCCTCATGTATGCTAGGCAAGCACTCTACCACTAAGCCACATTTCCAGCCCTCTTCTTTTCATTTTGTAACTGGGACTGGTCTTGAACTCCTGGACTAAAGGTATCTTTCCATCTTAGGCTCTGAGTAGCTGAGACTATGGGTGTAAATGGCCATGCTTGTCTTTACAAGATTTTGACTCGTGTACAGACCTCTGAAACCATCTCTCCCCCTAGCATTTTGCTACACCTTCTCCCACTTCTCTTACCACACAACTAGCATAGGGATTTGTTGGCACTTCTACAATTTTTATTTTTATTTTATTTTTTGGGTCCAGTCGTGGGCCCTGAACTCTGGGCCTGGGCACTGTCCCTCAGCTCTTCAGCTCAAGGCTAGCACTCTACCACTTGAGCCACAGCGCCACTTCCGGCTTTTTTCTTTTTGCTTATGTGGTGCTGAGGAATGGAACCCAGGGCCTCATGCATGCAAGGCAAGCGCTCTACCACTGAGCCACCTTCCCAGCCCACTTCTACAATTTTATATCGTACAAGTTTTATTTTGTGTTTTATATTGTACAGGATATTCTCTGCCCAACAACTCCTCTCACTTAGCATAAAGATCTTGAGATTTAGACATTTAGTGTGTGTGATAATAGCTCATTCTTTTTTTTTTTTTTGGGTCCGGTCGTGGGGCCTGAACTCTGGGCCAGGGCGCTGTCCCTCAGCTCTTCAGCTCAAGACTAGCGCTCTACCACTTGAGCCACAGTGCCACTTCCGGCTTTTTTCTTTTTGCTTATGTGGTGCTGAGGAATTGAACCCAGGGCCTCAGGCATGCAAGGCAAGCGCTCTACCACTGGGCCACCTTCCCAGCCCCTCATTCTTTTTTTTTTTTTTTTTTATTGCTAAGACCATTCCACTATATTGGTTACCCCAGTTCATTTATCTATTCACTATTGATAGACATTTGGATTGGTTGTCATATTTGGTTATTTAAAAGCTGCTATGAGCTTTGTATATAATTGTATTTCTGTTTTTAGTTTCCCTGTGGCAAATATCTAGGGACAGAATGACTGACCTATATGATATATATACATATATATTATTTTATTTATTTATTCATTATTATTTTTGTTGGTCGTGGGAGATGAACTCTTGGCCTGGGTGCTGGCCCTCAGGTCAAGGCTAGCTCTCTACTACTTGAGCCACAGCGCCATTTCTGGCTTTTTTCTGCTTATGTGATGCTGAGGAAACAAACCCAGGGCCTCATGCATGTGAGGCAAGCACTCTACCACTGAGCCACCTTCCCAGCCCTGCTAAATATATTTTAACTTTTTCCCCCCAGTATTGGGATTTGAGTTGAATGTCTTGTGATTCTTGATTGCTAGGAAGGTACTACACTAGCCTTTTTTTTTTTTTTTTTTTTTTTTTGTGGTTGGTGGTGGGGCCTGAACTCTGGGCCTGAGCTCTGTCCCTCAGCTCTTCAGCTCAAGGCTAGCCCTCTACCACTTGACCCACAGCCCACTTCCAGCTTTTTCTGCTTATGTGGTGCTGAGGAATCGAACCCAGGGCGTTGTGCATGCAAGACAAGCACTCTACCACTGAGCCACCTTCCCAGCCCCACCTTTTTTTTTTGCTTGTCCTGAGGCTCGAACTCTGGGCCTGGGCGTTGTCCATGAGCCTCCCTGTGCTCAAGGCTAGCACTCCACTACTTGAGCCATAGCTCCACTCTCACTTTATCTGTAATTTAATTGGAGATAAAAGTCTCACAGCTGCTCGCCAGTGGCTCATGCCTGTAATCCTAGCTACTCTGGATGCTGAGATCTGAGGATGGTGATTCAAAGCCAGCATGGGCAGAAAGTCCATGAGACTCTTTTTTTTTTTTTTTTTTTTAATTTAATTTTATTTTATTTGAGAACATACTGTACAGAGGGGTTACAATTACATGGGCAGGATAATGCATACATTTCTTACCAAGCATTGCAGCCTCCTCCTTTGTTTACCCTTCACCTCCCTTCCCAGCCTCCCCCCTCCCTCCCACCCAATCATACCACCCCTCCCCCCCCCCCCCCCCTGACATTGTAAAGCTGGTTTTGACATGACATTTTGTACTTCTCATTGTTGCAACAGGTCCACCTGAATCCTTAAACGACTTGTTTGTCCCCATCTCCTCCACATGTTATACTGACATCAAATATAGTGAAAGCGGGGGTGTCCATGAGACTCTTATGTCCAATAAACCACTCAGAAAAACTGGAAGTAGGTCTGTGGCTCAAGTGATAGAGTGCTAGCCTTGAGCTGAAGAGCTGAGGGACAGCGCCCAGGCCCAGAGTTCAAGCCCCACAACCGACAAAATAAAAAAAGTTTCACAGACTTTCCTGCCTGGGCTGGCTTTGAACCAGGATCTTCAGATCTCAGCCTCTTGAGTAGCTAGAATTACAGGCGTGAGTGAGTCCAGTACCATGCCTGGCCTGGTCCCCTCCTCTTCCCGCCCCCCCCCCCCCCCCTCCCCCCCCCCCCCCCCCCCCGCTCATCAAAGGGCTAGAACCAGCAGCTCAACTTCACCTTTTTTTTTTTTGGTTGGTCATGGGGCTTGAACTCTGAGCTTGGATGCTGTCCCTGTGCTCTTCAGCTCAAGGTGACTGCTCTACCCCCTTGAGCCACAGCGCCACTTCTGGTTTTCTAGTGGTGCCACTTCTGGTTTTCTAGTGGCTTACTGGAGATTAGAGTCTCATGGACTTTCCTGTCTAGGCTGGCTTTGAACCACATCCTCAGATCTCAGCCTCCTGAGTAGCTAGGATTACAGGTGTGAGCCACTGGCGCCCAGCTGTTTTTTTTATTTATTTTTTTATTGTCAGTCATGAGGCTTGAACTCTGTGGCTCTGTCCCTCAGCTCTTCAGCTCAAGGCGAGTGTTCTACCACTTGAGCCACTGTGCCACTTCCAACTTTTTCGGTAGCTTATTTGGATGTACAAGTCTCGTGGACTTTCCTGTCTAGGCAGGCTTCGAATCAAGATCCTCAGATCTCAGCCTCCTGAGTAGCTAAGATTATAGGCTGAGATTTACAAGTGAGAGTCACCCATGCCAAGCTTTTATTTAATTAATTAATTGATTTATGCTAATACTGGGGCTTGATTTCAGAATCTGGGCTCAGTGCCTTAGTTTTTATGCTCAAGGGTTGCATTCTACCACTTGAGCCATGGCTCCACTTCTGGCTTTTTTCTGGTTAAATGGAGATAAGAGTCTTAGAGTTTCCTGGCTGGCTTTACACCAAGGTCTCAGATCTCAGCCTCCTGAATAGCTAGGATTTTACAGGTATGAGCTACTGGCACCCGGTTGGAATATTGCTTTATGTACTCTTGAGGGTTTGTTTTTTTTTGTGAGTTTTTCTTTGTGTTTTTTTGAGGGCTTTTAATGTATTGATGCATGATTTATAAGTATTTACTTCCAGTCTTGTCTTGCTGTGTTCTGTACTGCTATAAAAATGAGGCAGGCTGGTGAATTTATGGTGGACAGTAATTTTTGGCTGGAAGTTCTGAAGGTGGAGAATTTAAACACCCAGGGCTGGCATCGAGAGGGCTCCTGCCTGTGCCTGTCCCGAGCAGAGGCATGGAAGACCAGAGCTGACTGCCAATGTCACAGCATCCATCCATTTCTGAGGGCTTAATCACCTCTTAAAGAGCTCCCCTCTTAATACTATTGCCATGGGAACTGAATTTCAACAGTCTTAGGGTATTTTGAATGTACTCCTTTAAAAATTGTTATAATAAGGGTGTTGTACAGAGGGGTTAGAGTTACATAAGTCAGTCAGGCAAAGAGTAATTTCTTTTTCGACAATGTCACCCCTTCCCTTGCTCTCTCCCAGTTTTTCCCTTCCATTCCCATCCATAAATTCTATAATTCATTTTCAATATAGTATCTAGTGAGTATCACTGTTGCATTTGTTCACTCTTTGTCCCTCCATTTCTGTGCCCCCCTTTACCATCCTAAAGACAGATAAACGAATAGATAAGACAAAGATAAAGAACATGAAAACAACAAAGAAAAAAAACCTGTTGTTTCCATTTCCTGGAGTTCATTTCAGTAAATATAATTTTATGTGATCAGAGGCACATGGGCCTTGTGCCTTTCTGTTCTCTTTTAGGAGTATCCTCCTTGAGCTCACTGTGTATGAGAGTGCTGAGAATCCTGTGTAATTTATGGTGGCCTGGTGTATTTTAGATCTTGCTTCCTGAATGTACTCTTAACAGAATCCTTTGAAGATCCTATTTTGATGAAATCTGATGTATTAATTTCTGTCCTAAATGAGCTGTACTTTGGGTGTTTGTATCTAAGAAAGCTTTAACTTGAGGGCATAATGTTTCTCTCTGATTATTGTGTTTTTTGAAAAAGATTTATGGAGTTGAGAGTGGTGACACACTTGTAGTTCCAGGCTAGCTCCAGGAAAAAGCATGAGACCCTATCTGAAAAGCAAAAGCAGAAGACTGGGGAGGTGTGTGTAGAGCATTTGCCTAGCAAGCTTGAGAACCCGAGTTCAATCCCTAGTGCTGAAAACATACCCCAGAACTGATATATCGATTCAAGTCCAGCTACTCTCACCCCCACCCTGGCCAGAAATATTCGGCAAATTCTGGATGCAATATTAGGGAAAATGTCTGTGATAGCAGGGGCAAGTGGGTAGATGTGAAAGACAATGGTAAATCTACAGCTGAAGAGATTCAACAGAAAGTCACATCATCAGCCAAATTATTACAAGGGCTGAAGTTTAGAAGCTTGAGGCTGGAAGTTTATCTATTTTATTGACATCAAGGAACCAGCCTTTGGTATCATTGATATTCTCCAATGTTTTCCCTCTTTTCCTGGTTAATTGATTTTCACTCTGCTCTTTACTTCCTCTCTTTTGCTTTAATTTGTCCTTATTCCAGTATGTCTTTATGCCATTGATTTGTGACTATCTGATCTAGGTCTTTAGTTGATGTATAAATTTTATCTATGTCAAAATACATACTTGGAATGGCTCAAACCCTTTTAAGTGGCTCAGAATATATCTTGTTTTGGCAAATATTTCATCTGTGCTTGGCAGGAATCTGTATTCTGATTGTGTCACAACCTGGAACTACCAGTTGTTTTTTTCTCCCCCTTCCCTAACCCATATTTTCTGAGGAGGAGGTGACTCTGAGACTCGTATGAACTGTCTCTTGGCTGGCTTTGAACTGCAATTCTCTCCATGTCAGCCTCTTGCGTAGCTAAGAGGTGGATGTGATCCACCACTCCCCAGCCTTTCTTGTCCTTTAAATAATGAGTTGAAAAAGCACTTGCTTCTAGTGTCTCAGTTCAGAGAAATACATGGGCAAGAGAGCCTTAGCTCTGCTTCTTGTGTGGGTCTGGGTTTGCTGGAAACATATAACTTGAGATGTAGTTGGAGAGTTCCTCTGAGTCTGCCATTACATTTACATTTCTTATAGGAATTGCTAGTATTTGGCAATTTATTATTAGTGTGCAGCTCTTCTCTGTGTAAATGGACCCCTGTTAAGTTCATTTGATAAATCAATTTACTTTGTAAATATTGATAGTATCTAGGCTGAAGCCTGCAGATAAAAAAAATCACTGTCCCTTGTTCTTCACAGGCTGTGTAGTAGGAGAAAGGCCTACACACAGAAGATCATGGGTTCTGGTAAAGGATCTGGTGATCGCTAGAGTGGAGATGAAAGCAGGGCACAGTGGAGTGAGCTAGAGCCAAAGTAGGTCCAGGGGACTAGCAGCATCAGCCCTTGACAGAGAGACCCAGCAGGCAATCTGTCTTTAACAAGCTTGCAAAGTGATTCTTTTGCTTACTTCAGACTAGAAAGTATAGTGTGGAGGATTAGAGATTCTTGGTGATTATTTTTCCCCAGCTCTTAAAAGTCTTTAATTGTGGCTTGGAAATCTGCTTACTCATACGTCATGCTTGAACAGCACTAATAAAATGTCATATAAAACATCAATTGTAGCCGGGCACTGGTGGCTTATGTCTATACTTCTAGCTACTCTGGAGGCTGAGGATACTGCTTTAAAGCCAGCCTAGGCAGGAAAGTCTCTGAAATTCTTTTTTTTTTTTTTTTTGTCTGCATACAAGCAGCAGGTCCTGAATTCAAGTCCCAGTACTATAAAGTAAATTAATGTGTGTGTGACTGCGTGTGTGTGCTAGAACTGGGGCTTGAGCTCGGGGTCTGGGTGCAGTTCCTGAGTTTTTCTGCTCAAGGCTAGTGTTCCACCACTTGAGCCCCAGCTCTACTTCCAGCTTTTTGGTGGGTAATTGGAGATAAGAGTCTCATAGACTTTCCTGGCTTTGAACCTTGATCCTCAGATCTCAGCCTCCTAAGTAGCTAGAATTACAGGTGTGAGCCATTGGTGCCTGGCAAAATAAATCAAGCTGAAAGAAACTAAAAACAAGACCAAATGGATGGGTAAAACAAGCCAGGTGCAGTGGTGACTTAGACTTGTTATCCTAGCTACACAGGAGGTAGAGATTAGGAGGTTTGTAGTTCCAGGAGAGCTCAGGGAAAAGGTCTGTGAGACCTTAACCATAAAATGGTTTTTGCTTGTAGGCCCAGCTAGGTGGGAGGCATAAATAGGAAGATTGTGGTCCAAACTGATGTAGCATAAACACAAGACCTTATTTGTAAACTAATTAAAGCAAAATGGTCTAGAGGTGTGGCTCAAGTGATACAGTAGTTACCTAGCAAGCTCAAAGGCCTGAATTCAGACTGAAGACTCACCAAAGCAAAAAAAAAAAGTAAAGCAAAGCAGTATGGACCCATATATATATATTTCCATTAACATAAAATTTATGGAAAATAATTGTATTTGATACCTAGAGTGAATACATGTTGTTAAAACATTTTATAAACATTCAGTGTCATATTAGTCATCTAACCATTATACTTGTGGATAATAATTCACAACAGAAAGACTTAATACGAACATTGACTCAACACCCAACACTGAATTATTGTGCTTGCAGGGGAGATTTTGTGTGTGTGTAGATCCTAGGGCTTGAACTCAGGGTACTTTCCCTGAGCTTTTTTTTTTTTTTTTTGCTGAAAGCTACTGCTCTACCGCTTGAGCCACAGAGTAGCTAGGATTACAGGTATGAGTCACCGGCACCCAGCTTTGGGGCACTTTTTTTTTTTGTCAGTGATGGGGCTTGAACTCTGGGCCTGGGCGCTGTCCCTCAGCTCTTCAGCTCAAGGCGAGCGCTCTACCACTTGAGCTACAGCGCCTCTTCCGGTTTTCTGGTGGTTTATTGGAGATAGGAGTCTCAAGGTCTCTCCTGCCTGGGCTGGCTTTGAACCGCGATCCTCAGATCTCAGCCTCCTGAGTAGCTAGGATTACAGGCGTGAGCCACCAGCGCCTGGCTTTTGGGGCACATTTTTATATGTCAATTTAGAATTCCCACTACTCATTTCACTAGTTAGGTTTGGAAAAAGAAGGTATAACAGGGTGCACAATAATTAAAAAAAAAAAATCCTTGGGCTGGGCATGTGGCTGGATGGTAGAACATGTCTTTGACACTCATGAGCCCTGTGGATTCAGTCCCAGCACCAGAGCAAAAGAGAACAGAATAATTCTACTCCTCCTTGTAAACATGGTGTATGCATTCTTTGCTTTAGGGTTGGAGGTATAGGGGTCTGGCAGGGATGAGGATGGAGTGTTTGCAGGCCTAGGGCAGAGTTTATTTGCCCAGCCTGGGTACCTGCTCTCTCATGCTTGGCTCAGGAGTCTAAATGTGGCTTCCGCAGGAAAAGCTGATCTTATCAGCGATGACTAAGTTCTCCACTCCTCGCTGACTTGTTTCTGGTTATACATTAATTACTGCCTCATACCATAGATGTTAGCTAATTTCTCCTCTAAAAAGGCTAATTATTCAGGAAGAATTTTTTTTTTTGGTTTTAACTACATTTTTCATACAATAAATAAGCCTGTTCATGACTATTCTCCAAGGCCCTCCAAATAAAACAAAAGTTCCCTACAACTGAAATGTCTCTAAGTGATTAGTACTATGATACATTGTAGCTGAGGTATAATGGGATTGTATGGTAAAATAACATGTGCTAGAGATTTTAGTTTAAAAATTGTAGTTAAGGGCTGGGAAGTTGGCAAAGTGGAAGAGTGCTTGCCTCTCCTGTATGAGGCCCTGGGTTCGATTCCTCAGCACCATATAAGCAGAAAAGAGCTGGGAGTGGTGCTGTGGCTCAAGTGGTAGAGCAGTAGCCTTGAGCTGCAGAGCTGAGGGACAGCGCCCAGGCCCAGGGTTCAGGCCCCATGATTGACCCCCCCCCCCCAAAAAAAAAAAAAAGTTCAGTTTGAGTCAGGTGCCTGTGGCTCATGCCTGTATCACTAGCCACTTAGGAAGCTGAGATCTGAGGATTGTGATTCAAAGCCAGTTCAGGAAAATGTCCATGACTCCATCTCCAGTTAACTACCAAAAAGCCAAAAGTGGAGCAATGGTTCAATTGGTAGAGCACTAACCTTGAGCAAAAAAGCTTAGGAAGGGGCTGGGAAGGTGGCTTAGTGGTAGAGTGCTTGTCTTGCATGCATGAGGCCCTGGGTTCGATTCCTCAGCACCACATAAGCAGTAAAAGCTGGAAGTGGCGCAGTGGCTCAAGTGGCAGAGCACTAGCCTTGAGCTGAAGAGCTGAGGGACAGCGCCCAGGCCCAGAGGTTCAGGCTCCACAACTGACAAAATAAAAAAGCTTGGGGACAGCACCCAGGTCCTAAGTTTAAGCCCCAGGTGTGACGCACATGTTTGCACACACACAAATCAGTTAGTGATCCAGAAAGGAAAAAAATATAAAAAGGGTATAGATTCTGTGATAAATTCTGTATACCAAACAATTAAATATAACTGGATATTCCTGGCTCACTCCTGTAATCCTTGCCACTCATGAGGCTAAGGCTGAGATCTGAGGGTCAAGGTTCAAAGCCAATCCAGGTAGGAAAGTCTGTTGAGACTCTTTTACCTAGTGAATCACAAAAATGTCCAGAGTAGAGATGTGTCTTAAGTGGTAGAGCACCATCCTTGAAGGAAAGAGCTAAGAGAAGGTGCCCAGGTCCTGAGTTCAATGTGCCAGTTAAGAAACAATGGTTACTAGCATGCTCTCGTTAAACTATCTGTTAGAGGGGCTGGGAGTGTTGCTTAGTGGTAGATTGCTTGCCTAGCATATTTGAAGCCCTGGGTCTGATTCCTCAGTACCACATACACAGAAAAGGCTGGAAGTGGTGCTGTGGCTCAAGTGATAGAGTGCTAGTCTTGAGCAAAAGAAACTCAGGGACAGTGCCCAGGCCCTGAGTTCAAGCCTCAGGACTGGCAAAAATGAACAAACAAAAACTGTGCTTTAGAGACACTCACTTGTAAGAACTTTTCCTGTTAGACCTTTGTTATTTTTAAAAGAAAAGTATGTTACCTTTGTACTCTTTTGACTGTTTTCATTGTAGGAAGCTCTGTGGGTAATAATTAATTTTATATTCATTCCTTTCTGACCTGGGACGAAAAGAAATTTCTGCTAGCCAGAGGTGGGAGGGTGGGAGGGTGAGGCTGCGCAGACTCAGAGGGTACCTGCCTCAGACGCTCCTTGCGTGAGTCACCCCGTGTCTCACCATACGCCCGTGTTTTCTTAGCAACTGCAGCCCGTTGCAGGTCTGAGCAGGGAAAGCATGTTTGGAAAGGACCCAACATATTCTTCCAGGTTTTGCCTGCCTGTTTAACCTTAAAAACTTATTGTTAATGTTATCACACCAAGAGGGAAGGGTTGAATGCTTTTCCTGCCCCTTCTTCTGGTTTATTCCATGGGGTGGGCGTGGGTGAGAGTCAGGGGAGGAAAGAGAAAAACACAGGGAGATTCTGGGGCATTGGTGGTCTGCCTGTCTTGCACCTGGCTAGAATAGAATGTGCTAGGGTCAGCAGGAAGCCAGTGGCATACACCTATAATCCTAGCTACTTAGGAGCCTGAGATCTGAATATCGTGGTTCAGAATCTGCCCAGGTAGGAAAGTATGAGCGACTTATCTCCAATTAGCCACCAGAAAACTGGAAGTGGTGAAAAGTGGTAGAGTACTAGCCTTGAGCGAAAAAGCTCAGGGATAGCCCCTAGGCCTTGAGTTCAAGCCCCAAGACCAGCACCAAGAAAAAATTATTTTAGTAGGGTCTAGAGCTTGAGTAGGGCTCCCATATACATAGGTACAAGGGGGCAGAGAATTAAAAACTGTCTGTACTATGGCCAGGTGGTCAGATGTGTGGCTGTTGAAGTCAGCCTGCCTTTGGTGTGAACCCCAGCATTGTTATCTACCAGCTTTGGTGACCTGTCTAAGTAAAAGTGAAGCCATGTGGGAGTTTCAGTGTATTTCTGTGAGAAGACACGCAACAGACAGTCCAGCACCTACAGGACACATGGTAATACATGTTAGTTGCTATGTTTAATCCAAGGGTGCCATGTGCAGGACTGGGGATGGTGTTTAGGGGACAATTAGAAGTGAATTTGAGCTGTAATCCTAGCTATTCACGAGGCTGAGATGTGAGGTTCATGATGTGAAGCCAGTCTGAGACTCTTATCTTCAGTTAACCACCAAAAAAGCTGATTTGGTGCCCAAGGCTTTAACATTGAGAAATGGCTTCTCACACCACCATATCAAGTTTTTCTGTTGAGATGAGGTCTTAGGAACTTTTCTTGCCCAAGCCTCCAGAATCTCAGTCCTCCCGATGTCCACCTTGTTGGCGGCTGTAAGGCCAGGCGCTCAGCCAAAACTTAATGTGCCCTGTTTCAGTTGAATTGGAGGGGCTGGTGGGGCAAAGAGAGCACTACTTTTTAAAATTAATCAATCCAATCAATCAATCAATCAATCAATCAATTAATTATGTCATTGTGGGGCTTGAACTCTGGGCCTGAGCGCTGTCCTTGAGTTCTTCAGCTCAAGGCAAGTGCTCTACCACTTGAGCCACAGTACCACTTCTGGTTTTCTGGTTTTTTTTTTTTTGGGGGGGGTCTGGCTATGGGCCTGAACTCTGGGCCTGGGCGTTGTCCCTCAGCTCTTCAGCTCAAGGCTAGCTCTCTACCACTTGATCCACAGTGCCACTTCCGGCTTTTTTCTTTTTTGCTTATGTGGTGCTGAGGAATGGAACCCAGGGCCTCATGTATGCAAGGCAAGCGCTCTACCACTGAGCCATCTTCCCAGCCCCTGGACAATTAATTTTTTTTTTTTTTTTTTTGGGTCCGGTCGTGGGGCCTGAACTCTGGGCCTGGGTGCTGTCCTTCAGCTCTTCAGCTCAAGGCTAGCGCTCTACCACTTGAGCCACAACGCCACTTCCGGCTTTTTTCTTATGTGGTGCTGAGGAATCGAACCCAGGGCCTCGAGCATGCAAGGCAAGTGCTCTACCACTGAGCCACCTTCCCAGCCCCTGGACAATTAATTTTTTAAGCTTCTCTCATTTGAATATTTCTGAACACTTGCAAGTAGTCCATGCCTAGAATTTGAGCTTTTTTCCTTTTTAACCTAGATATTTGTTACGAGCGGTTATTGCTGGGGTTTCCCATGTGTGGCTCTTATTTCAAAGTGTGGTGAGAAAGCCCCATAAATACTGAGTTCCAGCTAAGGTGAGTACCCTTGGGTCCCTCTCCCAGTGAGTGACATACCCAGAGTTAGTATTTAGAAACCTCAAGCTTCTCCTTTGCTGTAAAACCAGTTCTGTTGGTTAATTTATTATACATATTTACCATTTAATAACTGGAACAGTAGACAAAAGCATGTTTCTCTTTTTCCTTAGTTTTTCCCTTCTTTTTCTTTTTTTCCTTAAAGAGGAGAAAAAGCAGAGAGGAGCTGGGAATAGAAATGAACACAGCCCCCCCCCCCCCCCTTTTCTTTTGAGGGAGGAGGCTCACTGTATTTTGTTGTTTTTTTTTTTTTTTTTGGTTGGTCATGGGGCCTGAACTCTAGGCCTGGGCGCTGTCCCTCAGCTCTTCAGCTCAAGACTAGCGCTCTACCACTTGAGCCACAGCACCACTTCTGGCTTTTTTCTGCTTATGTGGTGCTGAGGAATTGAACTCAGGGCCTAATGCATGGAAGGCAAGCGCTCTACCACTGAACCACCTTCCCAGTCCCTCACTGTGTTTATCTATTTACTTTATTTGTAGAAAGCACTACAGTAAATTTCTGTACTGAAACGTGGCTAAATGTGTAGATTAGGCATATGTTGCTCATTAGGTTTCTTCTTATAGCGTTTAAGGACATGAACTTAGAGCCTAAAATATTTTACTAGTAAATTGTTGTGTGGTTTTCAACAAATTACTTAACCTTCCTGTTTCTAGAGAAGGTAGATGACAGGGCATTTATTTATGTTTAAGGGTTATGGTACATATAAAATGTCTGGAACAAATGGTTAAATAAACATTAACTTTGTGTGTGTGTGTGTGTGTGTGTGTGTGTGTGTGTGTGTGTGTGTGTGTCATGGGGCTTGAACTCAGGGGCAGGGTGCTGACCCTGAGCTTTTGCTCTCAAGGCTAGTACTCTACCACTTTAAGCCATAGTGCCACTTCCAGTTTTCTGGTAGTTAATTGGAGATAAGAGCCTCATGGGCTTTCTTGTCCCAGCTGTCTTTGAACCATAATCCTCAGACCTAAGCCTCCTAAGTAGCTAGTATTACAGGAGTGAGCCACTAGCACCTGGCTACATCAAATATTCTGTGTGTGTGTGTGTGTGTGTGTGTGTGTGTGTGTGTGTGTGTGTGTGTGTGTGTGTGTGTGTGTGTGTGTGTGTGTGTGTGTGTGTGTGTGTGTGTGTGTGTGTGTGTGTGAGAGAGAGAGAGAGAGAGAGAGAGAGAGAGAGAGAGAGAGAGAGAGAGAGAGAGAGTTGTGGGGCCTAAACTCTGGGCCTGTGGCTATCCCTCAGCTCTTCAGCTCAAGGCTAGCACTCTACCACTTGAGCCACAGCACCACTTCTGGCTTTTTCTGCTTATGTGGTGCTGAGGAATCGAACCCAGGGCCTCATACATGCAAGGCAAGCGCTCTACCACTGAACCACCTTCCCTGCCCCATCAAATATTCTTTGTTTTTTGTTTTTTTTTGGGTCCGGTCGTGGGGCCTGAACTCTGGGCCTGGACGCTGTCCCTCAGCTCTTCAGCTCAAGGCTAGCGCACTAGCACTTGAGCTGTATCGCCACTTCCAGCTTTTTTCTTTTTGCTTATGTGGTGCTGAGGAATCGAACCTAGGGCCTCTGGCATGCAAGGAATGCGCTCTACCACTGAGCTACCTTCCCAGCCCCCCCATCAAATATTCTTATTGCTAATTTAGCATTATTATCAAGCAGCCAGCAGTTTCGGTCACAGTAGTGGGAGAATTTATGTGTTTTTATTTTCAAACTACAACATAGGCACCGCTAATATTTCACTTTTATTGCACTATTGGCTTTCAGAAGGAATGTATAAATAATAGGAAGTTCTGTGCTGTGTGTGTACCCACACACGAGTGTGCCAGTACTGGGGCTTGAACTCAAGGCTTTACACTCTTGCTTGACTTTTTTTTGTTCAAGGCTGGCACTCTGCCACTTAAGCTACAACTCCACTTTGGGCTTTTTTGGTGGTCAATGGGAAATAAGAGTCTCATCTGCTTTTCTGCCTGGGCTGGCTTTGAACCTTGATCCTCAGGTCTTGCCCTCTTGAGTAGCTAAGGTTATGTGTGTGAGCTACCAGTGCCTGGCTTTTAAAGAGAGATGTAATACTCAGTAGCTCTTGGATGGTTAACTTCTTATCTAAGGAGCTGCAAAGGAAGAAAGACCAGGGTTTCCTTGCATCCTAGTGGTCTGAGCTTCTTTCCACATCCTCTGACTCTGTCCTCTGACTTCTGTTTTGGTTCTGCTGGGGAAAACCATGCAGAGTGCATTGGGTGAGTTTTGAGCTGTGATCTAGTTGGTCCACCGTGGGAGAATGCCCTAGGCATTGCTCTGAAAGGAATACGTGTGTACCTGGGGTGAGGGGAAGCCAGGGCCATTTCCCTGAGGAAGACTTTGAAAAGGGGAAAATCGTTCTTAGAAACTTCAAACAAAGTTCAAAATTCCATGAGAAGAAAACTTAAGATGCTTGTAATCGCAGTCTTTGGAAGATAGGGAGTCAGAAGCTATATGAGATGGTATAGTTAGGTTATCTTCTCCGCAGACGTATATACATGCTAAATAAACAATGAGCCAGAAGATGTTGTAAAGGAAAAGTAATGTCAGAATGATGTCATTCATTAATTTATTATTTTTCACCAGTCCTAGGGCTTGAACTCTGGGCTTGGGGCTGTCCCTGAGCTCCTTTTTGCTCTACTGCTTGAGCCACAGTGCCACTGCCACTTCCAGCTTTTTTCTGAGTAGGTTATTGGAGATCAGAGTCTCTTGGACTTTCCTGCCTGGGCTTGGCTTTGAATTGTGATCCCAGATCTCCGCCTCCCCAGTGCTAGGATTACAGGGGTGAGCCATTGTTGCCTGGCTAGGTTTACTTTTTTATTTATCTAATTAAAAAATGAGCATATATTAATTGTCCAGGGGAGTTCATTGTAACATTTCCACACATGTGTACATGTATTCTGATCAAACATACTCCTTTGTATTACTTTCCTGCATCCCACTTAGCCTCTTTAAAACAATTTCAACAGGCTTTCTTAGGTCTGTTTTCATCCATGGAAATATTTGTCAGACCACATTTATCCTCATTCACCCTTTCTGTTAGCCCTGCTGTTAGCTTTACTTTTCTGTCATTCATTCTTTCTTAAAGTATGTATTAATTGCACTGACGGATTTCACTGTGGCATTTCGGATGTTAATATATTATGTTTTGCCCAGAATAACCCTGTTCTCTCTTGCTTTGTCTTCCCCCATCTCTGCCCAGTTTCTTATTGGTCTACAGCTTTCTTTAGGGCTCCTTATACCATTTTCATACATAGTTGTACTACATAAAGGTTTTTTTTGTTTGTTTGTTTGTTTTGTCAGTCGTGGGGCTTGAACTCTAGGCTTGGGCACTGTCCCTCAGCTCTTCAGCTCAAGGCAGCGCCCTACCACTTGAGCCACAGTGCCACTTCTGGTTTTCTGGTGGTTTATTGGAGATAAGAGTCTCATAGACTTTCCTGCCTGGCAGGCTTTGAACTTCAATCCTCCGATTTCAGCCTTCTGAGTAGCTACGATTACAGGAGTGAGCCACTGGCGCCTGGCCTACCTAAAGATTTTTAATTTCAAGGCCTGATTAGTTTCTGATGGAGTCTTTGCTTACAAGTGACCACCAGGTCTTTTTTTTTTTTTTTTTTTTTAAGCAAACAGTACATTCTCTTCTACTAAGATGAGAAGACCTCCTATCAGATCTTAAATTGTGTCTGCAGAATTTGCCACTGTGTTTCCTTAGGGAAATTCTGAGGAACAATTCTGCTTGTTTCTCTTTAGGTGAGAAAGTTCTGTAGTATAGAAATTCAGGAAACAAAGTTGCCATCCCTCAGGCCTGGTCCTAGGAGAACAGGGTTGATGGGAGGATCTCCTCTTTTTTTTTTTTTTGTCCTTCATGGGGCTGGAACACTGTCTGAGCGCAGCTCCTCAGCTCAAGGCGAGTGCTCTACCACTTGAGCCACAGCGCCACTTCCGGTTTTCTAGTGATTTATTGGAGATAAGAGTCTCAAGGACGATCCTGCCTGGGCTGGCTTTGAACCACCATCCTCAGATCTCAGCCTCCTGGGTAGTTAGAATTACAGGCGTTAGCCACCGGCACCCGGCTGGATCTCCTCTTTAAGACACCAAATCTGTTGAAAAAAAAACAGAGACATTTTTTAATTTTCAGTTGCTTGAAAGTCTGATTTTCAAGCAAAGGATCCCTATTAAAGAGCCGCCATGCTGGTTGGCCCATAAGCAAAGACAGTTTCTAAAACACTTCACGCGCCAGGTCCCCATGGCTCACACCTGTAATCTTAGTTACTCAGGAGACAGATGTGAGGGTCAAGGTTCAAAGCCAACCCAGGTAACAAAGTCTGTGAGACTCTGAATCTCAATTTAAATCACAGAAAAAGCTGAAGTGGTGCTGTGTAGAGTAGTGGTAGAGTACAGTGCATCTGGATCAGTGTCATCCCTTCATCTTCTTCTCCATTTCCCCCTCCCACCCTCACTTTCAAGCTAGTGGTTCAGGCTTTACATAATGTATTTTGGCTACAGTGTCTGTATTTGTTCAGCCTTCCTCCCTCTATTTGTGCCCCTTCTTGATAGCCTTTCCCCAATAAGCTTTCAATTGCTGGTATTGAGATTTTGGGGGGGGGGGTATTTTTCTGTGTGTCAGTACTAGGGCTTGAATTTTGGGCGTGGGTGCTGTCCTTTAGCTTTGCGTACTCAATGTTGATGCTCTATCATAAGCCACAACTCCATGTCTAGCTTTTTTTTTTTTTTTGCTGGTTAATTGAAGAAAAGAGTCTCAGGGACTTTTCTGCCTGGGCTGGTTTTGAACTGCTATCTGCAGATCGCAGATCTCAGTCTCCTGTGTATTTAGGATTACAGACGTGAGCCACTGATGCCAGCTCTTTTTTTTTTATTTTTTATTTTTATTTTTTGGTCGGTTGTGGGGCTTGAAATCTGGGCAGTGTCCCTGAGCTCTTCAGCTCAAAGCTAGCACTCTATCACTTGAGCCACAGCACTACTTCCAGTTTTCTCCTGGTTAATTGGAGTCTTTTCTCATGGTTAATTGAAAGTCTTACAGACTTTCCTACCTGGGCTGGCTTTGAATGGTGATCCTCAGATCTCAGTCCTGAGTAGCTAGGATTATAGGCATGAGCCACTGGCGCCTGGCTCATTTTGTTCATTTTAATTTTTTTTTTTTGCACCATTCGTGGGCTTGAACTCAGGGCCTAGCTGGTGTCCCTGATCTATTGTGCTAAAGGCTGGCACTCTACCGCTTGTGCTACAGCTCCACTTTTGGCATTTTGGGTGGTTAATTGGAAAAAAGGGAGCTCATGGATTTTCTGCATGCCTTTGAACTGGACTGGCTGTGAACTGCAATCCTCAGATCTTAGCCTGAGTAGCTAGAATTCTAGCTACTTACAGGTGTGAGCCATTGACATTTGGGTTTCCATTTAAAATTTTAAAAACCTTTTTATAATTGTATAGGAGGACATACATGTTTCAAAAAATACCTTTAGGCTAGGCACTGATGGCTCACACCTGTAATCCTAGCTACTCAGGAGGCTGAGGTCTGAGGATCTGGTTTCAAAGCCAGCCCAGGCAGAAACGACCTTGAGACTCCAGTTAACCACTGGAAAACTGGAAGTGCTTTGTGGTTCAAGTAGTAGAGCGCTAGCCTTGAGCTGAAGAGCTCAGGGACAGTGCTTAGGCCCAGAGTTCAAGCCCCACAACTGACAAAAAGAAAAAAAGATTGCACCATGGCTTATGCCTGTAGCCTTTTAGCTATTCAGGAGGCTGAGATCTGAGGATCAAGATGCAAGCGGTAGAGCCTTAGCCTTGACCAAAAAAGCTCATGGACAGTGCTTAGTCCTGAGTTCAACCTCTGGGAACACACGCGTACACACACACACACACACACACACACACACACACACACACACACACACACACACACACACACACACACACACACACGAAAGGAAAAAAAACAAAAGAAAGAAAAGATTGCCGTCTAACTCATTTCCTAAGTGGTTTCAACTTTAGAATTGAGATTTTTTTTTTCAAAGAAAATGCTGTAGCTAAAAATCAGAATGATTTTGGTTTGAAGCCAGCTGGAGAAAAAAGTTAGTGAAGTCCCATCCCAACCAATGAAAGCTGGTCTTGGTGGTATATACTTAGTACCCCAGCTATGAGGGAAGCCCGAAATAAGAACACAAAGGGCTGGGGGTGTGTGTCTCAAGTGGGAGAGTACCTGCCTACCAAGCAGAAGGCTCCAAATGAACACTCTCAGTACAACAAAAAAGTGTTTATTTTTAGAAACAAGAAACATTTTGAGCTTATTTGCTGTAACTTCTTTTTAAAGAAACAACAAAAATCCTAGGGGATTTTCTAAGTAATCTCAAAGGGAAAACAAAAATTTTGTTGACTTATCAATATAGAAGCGCATGCGCTCATTCTCTTTCTCTCTCTCTCTCCCCCCTCTCCCCTCCCTCCTCTCCCCTCCTCTCTCCCTCTCCCTCTCCCTCCCTCCCTCCCTCCCTCCCTCTCCCTCCCTCCCTCTGAGCCTGGGTGCTGTCCCTCAGTCATTCAGCTCAAGGCTGCCACTGTACCACTTCCGGCTTTTTCTGCTTTTGTGGTGCTGAGGAATCGAACCCAGGGCTTCATGCATTCAAGGCAAGCACACTACCACTGAGCCACCTTCCTAGCCCCTATAGTATAGAAGCAGTTTTAAAACAAGCTCCTTTTAAAAAAAAAATATTTTTTTTAATAGTTCTGGGTCTTTAACTCAGAACCTGGGCACTGTCCCTGAGCTGCTTCTGATCAAGGCTAGCATTCTACCACTTGAGCCATAGCACTACTTTTGGCCTTTTCAAAGTAGTTTATTGGAGAGAAGAGTCTCATGGGGCTGGGCACTGGTGGTAATCCTAGCTACTCAGGAGGCTGAGATCTGAGGATTGAGATTCAAAGCCAACCAGGGCAGGTAAGTCCGTGAGACTCTAATCTCCAATAAACCACCAGAAAACTGGAAGTGGCACTGTGGCTCAAGTGGTAAAGTGTTAGCCTTGAGGTGAAGAGCTGAGGGACAGCACTCAGGCTTAGAGTTCAAACCCCACGACTGCCAAAAATAAAGAGTCTTATGGACTTTCCTGCCCTGGTTGGCTTTAAACCTCGATCCTCAGATCTTAGCCTCCTGAGTGGTTAGGTAGGTGTGAGCTACCAGCGGCTGGCCTGCTTTTTTTCTTTTCTTTTTTTTTGGGGGGGGGAGGGGATCCGGTCGTGGGGCCTGAACTCTGGGCCTGGGCACTGTCCCTCAGCTCTTCAGCTCGAGGCTAGCGCTCTACCACTTGAGCCACAGCGCCACTTCCAGCTTTTTTTCTTTTTGCTTATGTGGTGCTGAGGAATCCAGCACAGGGCCTCATACATGCAAGGCAAGCGCTCTACCACTGAGCCACCTTCTCAGCCCATTTTATTTTATTTTCTTATGTTTTCTTAGGATTAACCTCAGCAGTTTTGAAATTCTTCTTTTCCTTGGATTTCTTGCCATATAACTGGCTTCAATGATAAAAATTAAGGGAACAAAATGTTTAAGGAAATCTTGTTAGCTGTTTGAGTTCTTACAAAATTGTGCAAACTTGTATTTATTCTTTTCATGGGCATGTAGATAAAAATGACCCTTTCTAGTGTCACTATTAAAGAATCTTATTTAGTTATGAGCCTCAGGTCTAGTAGTAATATAGGGTATGATGTAGATACAAAAAAAGACAAGGGTTGGGGTGAAACTGAGTGGTAGAACAGTTGCCTGGCATGCTTGGACCTGAGTTTGATACCCAGCAAATTCCCCGAGGAAACCCACAAAAATCAAACAAACAAAACTACCCCCAAACCAGAGAACAGGTTCACAGAGCAAACCTTTCTGCCTTCCTGTAGTGTAAAGATGATTTGCAATGCCCTTCAGAGTTATAGAGGTCCATTTAAAGGTCACATTGATAAAGACTACATTTCAGGGTTCTCTTCCAACCTTGTCACTTCCTTCTTCCAAAGGAGAGTTGAGTTTAGGGTGGAAAGGATGTACTCGGGCCATCTCCTTGCTTCTGTGGATTCACAGATGGGGACATTGTTCACCGAGATGGTAAAGAATCAGCACTCCTGAGGACTGACACTGCAGGAGAGAAAAAGCAAGAAGAGTGAACTCAGACACTCTCATCAAGAGAAGCCACTTTGAGATGTCAAATTGTTTTCTTCTTCTCTTGGTAGGATGCACATCTTTAAGCCCCAGACAGACTAGTATATAAGCATTTGTTCTTTGTTTATCCAACAAAGATTATCCATGTTGGTGTGTGTGTGTGTGTGTGTGTGTGTCTGTGTCTGTGTGTGTGTATGTGTCTGTATGTGCACGTGTCAGTCCTGGGTCTTGAATTCAGAGCTCTCCCTGAGCTTTTATGCTCAGGGCTAGTGCTCTACCGTTTGAGCCACAGCTCTACTTCTGGGATTTTGGTAGTTAATTGGAGATCAGTCTCATGGATTTTCCTGCTTGGGTTGGCATTTGAACTGTGATCCTCAGATCTCAGCCTCCTGAGTAGTTAGGGTTACAGGTGTGAGCCTGTAATGTCTTGTTGAGTACTCCTGCCTCCTTCTCTCCAATAGGATTTCCTAAGGGGATTCACTCATTGTGTCTGGATTGTCTACATTTTCTCATTGTGGAAATCTGACTGGCTAGGCTTTGGGATTTAAGGTAGAACAAGAGCTGGTTACATGGCAAGTCTTTTTGGTGGCAAAGGCCCTGAAGGCCCTGTGAGATCCTTCAAGCCCTTAGAGGTTCCTGATCATGAGGGTTCCACAATGCACAGAGTATACTGCCTTCAGAGCCTTAGGAAGTACATCCCATTATCATTTCAGCTGCAGCATGCTCTTCTCAAAGTTCCTAAGTGCACTGGGAGGCAGGGCTCTGTTTCATATAGATTCAAGTGTGGATTTGCTGGCTATGGATGGATAGAGTTGCTTGCTTAAAACTTACTTGATTGTAGGACAGGTTTGATAGTGCACTACCCCCTCCTGGGAAGGTGGAGATAGGAAGATCATGGTTCCAGGCCAGCCTGGGCAAAAAGTAGTGTCCCGGTAGAGTGCTAGCCTTGAACTGAAGAGCTGAGGGACAGCACCCAGGGCTACAGTTGAAGACCTGTGACCAAACAGAAACAACAACAAAAACTCCATAATAGTGTTTTCTTTTTTGGTTGGTCATGAGGTTTGAACTTGGGGCCTTGGTGCTGTCCCTGTGCTCTTTTGTTCAAGGTCAGTACTCTACCACTTTGAGCCACAGCACTACTTTTGATTTTCTGGTGGCTAATGGGAGATAAGATTCTCACGTAGGGCTGGGAAGGTGGCTCAGTGGTAGAGCACTTGCCTTGCATGCTTGAGGCCCTGGGTTCGATTCCTTAGCACCACATAAGCAAAAAAGCAAAAAGCCAGAAATGGTGCTGTGGCTCAAGTGATAGAGCGCTAGCCTTGAGCTGAAGAGCTGAGGGGCAGCGCCCAGATCCAGAGTTCAGGCCCACGACTAGACCCCCCCCCAAAAAAAAAAAAAAAAAGATTCTCACGGACTTCCCTGCCTAGGCTGGCTTTTTTTTTTTAAGGTTTACTTTATTGTTATTGAGGTGATATACAGAGGGTTACGTTAACACGCATCAGGTAATGAGCACATTTCCTTTCCTGCAGTGTCATCTGCTCCCTCACTCTCTTCCATTCCCTCCTTCCCATCTCCACCCATGAGTTGTATAGTTCACTTTCATCCATGTCTAGTGTGCTCCATTGCTGCTCTTTTCACCCCTTTTCCTCTAAGTCTGTGCCCCCTGCACCCTACCACAGATAGGCACGTGACTATATCAGCTATAAGGTCAAGAATACAGATCATTAGAGAAAGAAAAACATGAATTAAAAAAAGTATTTTCTTTTTTTGTCGGTTGTGAGCCTGAACTCTGGGCCTGAGCTCTGCCCCTCAGCTCAAGGCTAGCATCCTACCACTTGAGCCTCAGTGCCACTTTTGGCTTTTTTTTTTTTTTTTTTTTTTTGGGTCCAGTCGTGGGGCCTGAACTCTGGGCCTGGGCACTGTCCCTCAGCTCTTCAGCTCAAGGCTAGCGCTCTACCACCTGAGCCACAGCGCCACTTCCGGCTTTTTTCTTTTTGCTTATGTGGGGCTGAGGAATCGAACCCAGGGCCTCAGGCATGCAAGGCAAGCGCTCTACCACTGAGCCACCTTCCCAGCCCCACTTTTGGCTTTTTCTGCTTATGTGATACTGAGGAATCAAACCCAGGGCCTCATGCATGCAAGGCAAGCACTCTACCACTGAGCCACCTTCCCAGACGCCCCCCCCCCTCCCCCCCCCCCCCCCCCCCCCCCCCCCCCCCCCGCTAAACCCAAAGTCTTTTGTTTCCATATCTTTGCAGTTTGTTTCAGTATGTGTATTATTTTATATAAATATGAAGAGGCACTTAGTCATTGCACCTTTGTGATTCTCTCCTAAGAGTATCCTCTTTGGGTCTCCCTGTGTGTGAGTATCTAGAATCCTGTGTAATTTGTTCTTTGAACCATGATCCTCAGATCTCAGCCTCCTGGTACTTAGGATTACAGGCGTGATCCACCAGTGCCTGGCATGTGTTCCTTTTGATTGAGTTGGAAATCATCTTTTCTGGTAGGAAAGACTAAGATAATATAGTATGGACTTGCTCAGAGCTTCCCACTGAGTCAGTAAAAGGCTGAAAAGAATCAGAACCTGCTGTCCCTGGGTGCTAAGCCTGGTATTTCAACCCACAGACCTGCTTTTGAGCATTAACAGCCACTCAGAGCCAGAAATAGACCGATCAAGACCAGAATAAGTTTTGATTGTAGGTCTCTGAGGATGAAAATCCTCATTAATTTGCTGGGCGATTGATTTTTCCCTGGGGATAACAGAAAAACCCAACCCAAATTGTCAGTCACCACAAAACAGCACAGCCACTTTTGCTAATAAATTTATGTTTGGGGCTTGGAAAACATCCAGCTGTATAAATAGGTTATGGGAAATCTTCAGGGAAAGAAAACATGGTACCTGTGATTGTTTTCATATAGAAAAAAAACAACAGTCCCTTACAATTTGTAGAGAAAAATGAGCTCCAACTTAGAAGGTTAGTTTGAAGGAGAACTATGATTTCTAGATGAAACTTCACTTTTTAACTTTATTACTGATCCCTGCCAAGAACTGGGAAGTTTAGCAAGAATAGGTCAAAAGTTTGGCAAGAGCATTTTTTTTGGTGGAACGGTTTGTTCAAACAGAAAATTTCTGAGCAGTTTTATTTTTCCTGCTGAGATGCAGTGGATTTGTTTCCACACATTTGTACTTTGCCATAGTGGGGATTCAGGCAATCACTGAAATAGAAATGAGATTATCTTCACATTGTAATATCCTGAGTGAAAGTCACAGAATGCCTCTGAAAATATTCATTGTTGTAAAAGTGTCACTATTCAGCCTTCTCTGGACTTGCGTGGTTATTGTTAAAAGTCAGTGAGACTTTTGGTAGCATGGTAGCACTCACCTGCAATCCCAGTTATTCAAGAGGTTGAGGTGGGAAATTGTGTGTTCCAGTCAGTCTGGGTGATATAACAGGACTCTGGTCTTAAACAAATGGAGCATGGTTTTTAAGCCATGGAGATTGGGATCATGGAGGCATATTTATCTTTCCCAGTGAATGGCTGTGATTTCCTCTGCATGGATTTCATTCTTTTCTTAATCTCTGTGTCTGTGTAACTCTGATTCCCTGCCAGGTCCCTTCATAACTGTCTCAGGTGTGGCTTTGTGTGCTTTACAGTCTGGGCCATTTGCATTGGCCACACCTGGTGTCTTTGGATAGTTACACATGGGAACATGATTGTCACTCTGTATCTTGAGGGCCAACGTGTCTAAGTCTCCTTGACCTGTTCCATGTGCAGACCTGCATGGGCTGCTATTCTCTAACAGGCCTGCCATGGGGCTAGGATTGCCTGATTATCTGAAGAAGTTAGTATCTCCTGTATTTGATGCTATGCAAGAATCAAAATAACAATTTGCTAATGTCTTTCCCCAGTGAGTGGGTCTTGTACATCAAAGAGTATGTGCATGTCCAATGGTTTGCACACCACTTACCCAGGACTCCAGGAAACATAAGCCTCTCATAGCCTCAGTGCTGTGGCTCTGCAGAAACTACTAGAAATCAAAAAACAAAAAGCACAGTTCTTTTCTTATTTTTGTGCTGGTCCTAGGACTTGAAGTCATGGCCTGGATTCTATCTCTGAGCTTTTTTGCTCTACTACTTGAGCCACAGCTCCACTTCCAGATGTTTGGTGGTTAATTGCAGATTAGAGTCTCATGGACTTTTCTTTCTTTTTTCTTTTCTTTCTTTCTTTTCTTTTTTTGGTCAGTCGTGGGGCTTGAACTTTGGGCCTGGCGCTGTCCCTCAGCTCTTCAGCTCAAGGCTAGAGCTCTACCTTTTGAGCCATAGTACCACTTCCGGTTTTCTGGTGGTTAACTGGAGGTAAGAGTCTCATAGACTTTCCTGCCTGGGCTGGCTTTGAACCATGATCCTCAGATCTCAGCCTCCTGAGTAGCTAGGATTACAGGTGTGAACCACCAGTGCCCGGCTTGCTTGACTTTTTTGTTCAAGGCTGGTGCTCTACCACTCAAGCCATACCTCAACCTTTTTTTGCTAGTTAATTGGAGATAAGAGTCTCTTGGATTTATCTGCCCTGTCTCGCTTTGAAGCATGATCCTCAGATCTCAGCCTCCTGAGTAGCTAGGATTACAGGCATCAGCCACTGGCACCTGGCTTCATTCATGGTTTTAATTACAGATTGGCGCAGTAATGGATAGTAAAGATGATTTTAAGTCACCCTTCCCCCCAAAAACACCTTTAAGCATACTCCATGTATTTAGTGAGTCAAAGAAATTTTGTCACTGGTAATTAAAAACATATGTTGATACTCTTGGAAGAGTACATTAGAAGCTTAAATAAAAGCTTTAGTAAAACTTAGTAATACATTAAATTAAAAATGAACTTTTATGTTGGCATTACATGAAACAGAGGTTGAGACAGGATGCTATTTGAGGCTTTCTCTATCTGAGCCACTTGGGAAAATGTGTTTCTCTTCCTTCTTGGCTTAATCTATAAATTGGTGACATTATTAATATTCATGCACAACAATTTTATAGATCTTATGACATAGAGACTATAAAATGCACAGTTTATAGTAAGCACTATTTCATCATGAATTAAGTGTTACTTGGTAAATATGCTACATGTGTTTCTTCATTGCCATTTTTATTACACAGTCAAGGCAAGATAGAAACAATTGATTTTTTTTTTTCATGCCAGTCCTGGGGCTTGAACTCAGAGCCTGGGCATTGTTCCTGTGTTTTTTTTTGCCCAAGGCTAGCACTCTACCACTTGAGCCACATCACCACTTCTGCCATTTTCTGTATATGTGGTACTGAGGAATCGAACCCAGGGCTTCATGCATGCTAGGCAAGCACTCTGCCACTAAGCCGCATTCCCAGCCAACAACTGATATCTTAACATAATTCCATTCTGTATAACTTCTTTTTTCCTTTCTTGTAATGGGTATTGAGGCTTGAACATAGGAGGTCTACTTGATTGCTAGCTTGCTTCTTTACAACTGGTATACCACCTCTTGAGCTATGCTTCCAGTTCTATATTTTACTGGTTAATGGGAAATGGAGTATGAAGGCTTTTCTCTCCAGGTTGGCATCAAACTGTGATCCTCAGTTCTCAGCTTCCTGACTAGCTATGATTACAGGTGAAAGCTATTCTTTTTTAAATTAAAAAAAAATAGCATTCTATTTCCTGTTTTCACTACCATGTATGCAGTGGCTTTAGGCTGGATGCTTACATTTGCACTGGATCTAGGAGTGGACAGACACTGTGATCTTATCATAACATGTTTAGTTTGTTCTGCCTCAGGAATTCTCTGCATTCCACGAGTTCCATTTGTACAGGAATCTTTTTGAGCAGAGTTTGGTCTTTTGACATTTGGAATCAAAATTACTTTTTGTGAATATTTTGTTGCATTTTATAATGAGTTATTACAAGTAGAATCAATTTCAGTAAATGGAAAAGGCAAAACATGTTGAGCCTATATGGCATTGGAGAGATTATAATTAGTTTTAGATTATCAGTGAGTGAGTGTTTTTCAGGCTTGTAGATATGTCTATAGTTTTTTTTTTTTGTTGTTGTTGTTGTTGGTTGTGGGACTTGAACTCTGTGCCTGGACACTGTCCCTCAGCTTTTCACCTAGTGCTCTATCACTTGAGCCACAGCGCCGCTTCCGGTTTTCTGAGTTGTTTATTGGAGATAAGAGTCTCATGGACTTTTCCTGCCTGGGCTGGCTTTGAACCGAGATCCTCAGACCTGAGTAGTTAGGATTACAGGCTTGAGCACCAGTGCCCGTCTTCAGGCACCACCTTTTAATGTTTCTATCACGTCTCAATATCTCCAAGCTGGGGACTGAGCCTAACATGGCCGAGAGGGCCATTCCAGTTCCAAATCATCCCTCAGGTATTGGCCATAGCTGTCGTTCCAAACTTATTGCTAGCACTTACTGTCACCGCTGACAATAACACTCTTTGTGGGTCTTGGCTATAGATCTGTATCTTTCACTTTCTCTACTTGTTTTCTGGCATGACTGAGGAATACAGTGACCTCTGCAGCACTCATATTGTATTTAATGGAGAGGAACTAGATCCAGCATTCCAGATGCTCAATCTGAGCTACTACTAATAACATGAATGTATCGAAAACCTATGATTTTTTTTGTTTATGGTTTGTAATCTCTTGGGAGGGAGCACAGCCTCAGAGTATCCTTATGCTATTGTAGAGATAAGCATCATTGTGTTCTTGATTTAAGGCAATGCCAGTAAATCAAGGCTAGGAATATTAAAAAAAAATTAGATGGTAAATTTCCTTCCCCACAAAAGCATTGAATTTGAAGAATCTGAATTCTTCTGTACTAAAATATAAATGCACCATTATTTATACTTCTTAAAATACAGAAACTTCTACTAGTGAGCTGCACACACTCTGGGTGAACTGTTTTGAAATGATAAAAATAGATCACGGTGTCAGGGAGTGGTTGGTGTGGGAGATGGCTCAGTGGAGAGTTAGGGGTGGATCTAGCCTGGGGGATGAAAGCAAGCTGTTCACGGGAAGTTTAGTGTGATTGTCTGCCCTCTGCTAGACCACCCCAGACAAAGCAAACCTGGAATATGAAGGATAAGTCAGCTGATGGAGAAAGCGGGCCTTGTGGTAGACCGTAGGGAGGAAGGTCAGCTATCTAGGATGAGAGGAGAAGGGAGTGTAGTTGATTACCAAAGCCATGATGGGGCAGGCTGAAGGGACTGTTTGTGCTGTGTCAGTGAAATGACCTGGCTTCCAACAGAGAAGGGTTGTGTTCAGAAGAGCCCAATCAGCTAACCAAGACCAGAGGTAGCAGGATCCTAATGAGAACAAGTTATCTCATGAGGCCTCAGACCCAGAGATCTAACAGATGGGGGAGTGGTCGTGGGGATGCTGAGTTTGAGTGTAGGCTACACGGGTGTGTGTGTGTGTGTGTGTGTGTGTGTGTGTGTGTGTGTGTGTGTGTGTGTGTGTGTAAACAGAGGGAAGTTACCTCAGATCTTTTACCCCTACCCATCTGGGGAGCTGAAGCTAACTAGGGTAGGGAAAAAGGGTGCTCAGGACAGGACTGTGATAGAGGAGTTGGGAGTAAAGCGAATGGGGTGACTTGGGGCCTTTGTTGAGTGACAGGGATAAAGAGGTAGAGTGAACCAAAATCTTGGCAGACTCTCCAATGCCAAGTACACTATGGGGAGCCTCGGGAGTGTTCAGATATTTATTTATTTATATATTCATTATTCATTTATTTTTCTGATCCTAGAACTTGAACTCAGAGCTTTGACATTGGTTCTTTAGCTTTTGAGATTACAGGTGTGAGCCACTAGTGCCCTGAGCTGTTACTTTTTAGGTACTTTTATTTTTTTTTCCACTTTGAGGAAAAAAAAAGGGGGGATGATTGTTTTTTAAGATAAGGAAAACAATATTTCCTACTTTCTAATCTGTCAGAGACTTCTTTGCAGTCTGCGCTCTGAACTTTCCCATTCGATGCAGGTTTGAGCTGAGCAGAGCCCCAGGAGTACCGGGGGGGGGGGGGGGGGGTGGGGTGGGGGGGAAGGGGTGGAGGGGAGGCTCACAGCTGTGTCTGTGGAGAGAGCTTGGCTGCTTGTCCTTCAGCACCAACCAGAGGGCCCAGTTCCCTCACATGCTCTGCCCTCATCGCCATAACCAGCCAGGCTGAAGATTTGTCACAACTGAGAACAGTCTAGTGACTGTGTAACTCGAGTTTTAGGAGAGACAGAACTCTAAGGTCTTCCACCATCTAGCCACTTGCCCGAGCTGCCAAATGAAGAATGAGTGGTGATGAAGGGCAGGGGGAAGCTTTAGCATGCAGCACAGATATGAGGGGAGAGGCGAAGGAAGCTCATCTTTTGGGTACACATAGAAGTGAGGATAGACAGGAATCGCCAGGAAGACGTCTGGGTGCATAATTATTAAACTCTCCTGGTACTGGGTGTGGTCTGGCTGAATCACAGACGTGCCCTGGCTCTTCATTATCTCAGGGTGGGCAGGCAGGAGTCTACTTCCAATTAGAAAGTCATGGTGGAGGGCTGGGAAGGTGGCTCAGTGGTAGAGCACTTGCCTTGCATGCTCGAGGCCCTGGGTTCGATTCCTCAGCACCACATAAGCAAAAAGAAAAAAGCCGGAAGTGGCGCTGTGGCTCAAGTGGTAGAGTGCTAGCCTTGAGCTGAAGAGCTGAGGGACAGCGTCCAGGCCTAGAGTTCAGGCCCCATTACCGGACCCCCCCCCCGCAAAAAAAAAAAAAAAAGAAAGTCATGGTGGATCCATCAGTCCTGGCCACACCGCAAGATGGCTGGGAAATCCTGTGGGAGAGAATGGCTCAGAGCAAAGGACACAGATAGAAAATGGAGTCATGGAGGCCAGGTTTTTCTCCTGAATTTAGTTCCTCTTTGGGTGTTAGCAGGCCTGAGTGAGTAGTCAGTGCTTTTCAAAGTGCCTGATCTAGAGCCAAGAACAGCTTTTTTCTTCACGGCAGGTGTTTAAAGGAAGATAAAAATTTAGCCAATCAGGCCACTGGTGGCTCATGCCTGTAATCTTAGCTACTCAGCAGGCTGAGATTTGAGGTTTTTAGTTCAAAGCCACATTGGAAAAGAAAAACCCATGAGACTTTTAATTAGCTACCAAAAAGCTGGAAGTGGAGCTGTGACTCAAGAAGTAGAGCACCAGCCTGAGTGAAAAAGCCAAAGGTGCGCTTGAAGCTCTGAATTCAAGCCCAATAGTGGCACACACACACACACAAAATGTTAGTGAGATGATTGTGTTTACTCTTGTGCACTCTGTGTGCTGCCTTTCTAACACCATAAATGGCTAGATTTATCTAATTAGAAGGGCATGTAAGGGGCATCTAGCCCTACCCTTAGGCTATAGATGAAAAAAACTGGGGCTCAGGGAATGACACACATTTTCTAAGTTTAGGACCAGAGGAGGACTAGAACTCAGGCCAGCTAAACCACAAGTTCAGCGACAATTCTGCGCTCTGGTGTTGCTTTCTCCTGAGACCAGTTACCTCCCTGGGCTGGGCTGGGCTGGGCTGGGCTGGGCTGGGCTGGGCTGGGCTGGGCTGGGCTGGGCTGGCTTTGAGTAGTGTAGGGCTGGAGGGGAAGCACCCAGCCACAGGCTGGGTTTTGATGTCACACTGGGTCATATTACAGCCCCTTGGGCCTGGATCATTGTTACTGCTGGCTAGTTGCCATTCTGGCCCTCCTGGAAGCTCCTGTCGTACAACTCAGTCATTTGGTGTACTCTGCGGGACCTGGAGCACACAGGTAACAATGGAACCCAGTGAGATGGGGAAGGAATCCAATTTAGCCTTGCTGACTGCCCAGGCACAGTTCCCAGAACTGCAGGTCACACTGTACTACTTCCTGCGTGAATTACTGACAAATAAGAAACAAAGGGTAAACAATAACGGAGCTCATTTTTCTGGTCTTCTTGAGATGTAGGAGACTAATTCTTGCTGTTCTTTTCTAATTCTAGTTTTTGGAAAACACTTAGACAGTTTTATTTTATTTTGTTGATCGTGGGGCCTGAACTTGGCCTGAGCCCTGTCCCTGAGCTCTTCAGCTCAAGGCTAGTGCACTACCACTTTGAGCCACTGCTGGTGGCTTGAGCCACCAGCGCCCGGCTGTTTTTAATTTTCTATAACATTAAAAGTTACTTTAATCCAGGCTCTGTTGGCTCACATTTGTAATCCTTGATATTTGAGAGGTTGAGATTTGAAGGTCAAGGTTCAAAGCCAGGCTGAGCAGAAAAGTCCATGAGACTCTTATCACTGTTAAACCAGCAAAAAGCCAGAAATGTCTGGTGCTGGTGGCTCAAGCCTGTAATCCTAGCTGCTCAGGAGGCTGAGATCTAAGGATTGTGGTTCAAAGCTGGCCCAGGCAAAAAAATGACTGTGAGACTCTTACCTCCAATCAACCACTCAAAACCAGCAAGTGGAGCCGTGGCTCAATTCGTAGAGCACAAAGAGGCTGAGGGGCAGTCCCTAGGCCCTGAGTTCAAGCCCCACAACTGACCAAAAAAAAAAAAAGTCAGAAATGGAGGTGTGGCTCAAGTGATAGAACACCAGCCTTGAGAAAAAAGATCAAGCAAAAGCGTGAGGCCCTGAGTTCAAGCCATAGAACCAGCACAAAAAAGAGAGGTACTTTTCTAGGCACACTCTATAGACATTTTCTTCAAAGTAAATGAAATGTGTATTTCAATTTGTAGAAAAATAAATGTAGCTCGGCACTGGTGGCTCAGACCTGTAATCTTAGCTCTTTAGGAGGGTGAGAGCTGAGGATTGCGGTTTGAAGCTACCTGGGGCAGAAAAGTCCATTAGACTCTTATCTCCAGTAAACGACTCAGAAAAGCTGGACATGGTGCTGTGGCTCAAGTGGGAGAGTGCTAGCTTTGAGCAGAAGAAGCTCAGGGACAGTGCTAGTCCTTGAGTTAAAGCCCCAGGACTAGCACAATTTCCTATTTTGAGGGGAAAACTCACTTTTGCACTTTTTAATGACTAGCCATTGTACTTTGCTAGGTCCTGCCGCTTTAGCCAGGGGAGGGGAGGCTTGAGGGTAGAGAGATGGTATTGCTCTTCCTTTTGCTTTTTTGCCGGTTAGGACAAACCTTAAGCTTGTTGAACTCCCTCGGGCAGTTAGTTACTGCTCTTCATGCTCCCTGAGCTCTCTGTTCCTCTCCCTGTAAATAAATCATTTATTTCTCACTCATGCATTTTTGGGCCTCAGTGCCTGCTGTGAGGCCTGGCAAGTATAGGCACTGGACTGGTATTTGGTATTTGTTGAACAAATGAGTAACTGGCTCATCTGGAGCTTGCAAACTATCCAAGAATTTAGATCATGATTTCTCTCTCTCTCTCTCTCTCTGTCTGTCTGTCTCTCTCTCCCTCCCTTCCTTTCTCCCTCCCTCCCTCCTTTCCTTCCTTCCTTCCCCCTCTCTCTTCCTTCCTTCCTTCTTTCTTTCTTTCCCTTCCTTCCTTCCTTCCTTCCTTCCTTCCTTCCTTCCTTCCTTCCTTCCTTCCTTCCTTCCTTCCTTCCTTCCTTCCTTCCTTCCTTCCTTCCTTCTTTCTTTCTTTCTTTCTTTCTTTCTTTCTTTCGGCTTGAACTCTGGGCCTGGGGGCTGTCTCTAAGCTTTTTTGCTATAAGGCTAGCACTTAACCACTTTGAGCCACAGTACCATTACAGCTTTCTGGTGGTTAAGTGGAGATAAGAATCTCAAACTTTTCTGCTCCAGATGGCTTTGAACCGTAATCCTCAGATCTCAGCCTCCTGAGTAGCAAGGATTACAGGTGTGAGCCACCAGTGCATCTGAATACTTTTATGTAGAAAATATAATTAATTTAAGGAGGAAAATGACTTTTCTTTCATTTTCCTAGGTTGAGTGGCTAAGTGGCTGAACCCAGAGAGACTAACCAGAGAGCAAAGTGTGAATTACTCTTGTTTGAGAGAAATTTTCAGAAAGGAAGGAAGTTCTGGAAGAGAAGGTGAGGTTTTTTTTTGTCAGTTGTGGGACTTGAACTCAGGACCTGGGCACTGTGCTCAAGGCTAGCGCCCTACCACTTGAGTCACAGTATCACTTCTGGGTTTTGAGTGGTTAACTGAAGATAAGAGTCTAACAGGACTTTCCATGCTCTGGCTGGCTTCGAATCGTGATCCTCAGATCTCAGCTTCCTGAGTAGCTAGGATTACAGGTGTGAGCCACCCATGCCTGGCTCCAGGGTGTTTGAATGAGGTTGGTGTGGCCTTTGGAGTTCAGTCTTTTCCCTTCATAGTTAAGAGTAGTTAGCTGGGTTCTGGTGGCTCATGGTCATTAGAAAACAAGCCCTTATCTGGGAAGGGTGATTTTGTTCATTTCCTTTGTAAGGGAACCCAGTTAAAGAATGGGCCAAGCAGTAGCTAGTGCCTGTGCCCATGCCTGTGCCCATAAAAGCAGGATAAAGTGGGGCTCTAACAGGACGAAGGGATAAAGCACATGTCTGTTAATAGGAAATGAATTTCTTTTTTATTTTTGTCGGTCATGGGGTTGAACTCTGGGCCTGGGCGCTGTCCCTGTGCTCTTCAGCTCAAGGCCAGTGCTCTACCACTTGAGCCACAGCACCACTTCCGGTTTTCTAGTGGTTTATTGGAGATAAGAGTCTCATGGACTTTTCTGCCCCGGCTGGCTTTGAACCGTGATCCTCAGATCTCAGCCTCCTCAGTAGCTAGGATTACAGGCATGAGCCATGGGTGCCCCACTAGGAAATGAATTTCTGAGTGTGAAAGCATCTTCACAGCTGCCACCAAAATGGGCAAATATGTTTTCTAGAGGAATAGTTCAGTTCAGAAACAAACTTCTCCTTGTAACAGCCAGCATATTGTTGGCTGTCATTTGCTGTCAGACATTCCAGTTTTCATTTTCTTTCAAATATGTTAGAGAGACTAGTGTTAGAATTTCAACGAGAGGGAGGGTAGGAGAGAGAGAGAGAGAGAGAGGGAGAGAGAGAATGAGAACATAATAGCTCATGCAAGAACACTCAGACAGGTGTGTTACACTTCCCCAAGCACTACTGTCACTTCCCCCCGAATGCTAGTATATACAGCCACTGTGAGCACAGCTCAGCCTGACCTCTTGCCTTCATCCCCCAAGCCCCTCTGTTCTGCATCGCCTGGTACTAGAGTGTCTCTTCAAACTGAAACTCAAGGGGGAGGGGGGAAGGGGAGGGCACATGAATCATTTACAAGTACAGGTTGACATTTTGCCTTAAACTACATTCCGGAAGATATTTAAGCCATATCTAGTTTCCTCCCTTCCCTTCCCCTCCCCTTCCCTCCCTTCCCCTCCTCTCCCCAAATTCTTTTTTTCTTCAGTCTATTCAAACACTCGCCCAAGAACCTCAATTCCGTTTTTCTTTCTTTTTCTTTTTTTTTGGGGGTCCAGTCATGGTCCCTGAACTCTTGGCCTGGGCGCTGTCCCTCAGCTCTTCAGCTCAAGGCTAAAGCTCTACTACTTGAGCCACAGTGCCACTTCTGGCTTTTTTCTTTTTGTTATATGGTACTGAGGAATCAAACCCAGGGCCTCAGGCATGCAAGGCAAGCGCTTTACCACTGAGTCACCTTCCCAGCCCTCCATTTTTCTTTTTATTTGGTAATTATTATTACTATAATTTGGCAGTGGTAGGGATTAAACTTAAAGTCACTCACTTGAAGTGCTCTGCCCCTTGGGTCATGTCTCGTCCCTTTTTTGCTTTATTTTTCACTTTTTCCAGGGGTGGCCTTGAACTATGTATGGTCATCCCCAAAGGTATAAGAAACTCAATGTACTGAATCAAGAGAAAACTCTTAAAAAAAAAAAAAAAGGTCAACAACCTGAATATATTTTTTCACAAAGAAAGATGTACAGCCAACGGATAGATGAGAAAAACGCTCACCACCCCCTCATTGTCGGATGCATCAGGGAAATGAGACTTACATCCACATTTAGTTACCATGTCACACCTGTTAGACTGGTAATGGGCAGAAAGAGGAGAGATAAGTGTTGGATAAAGATGAGAGCTAAGGGAATGTGTGGAGCAAGAGGAACCTTTCCTGTTGTTGGGTGTGTTGTAAATTACTATAGCCCCTATGGAAAACCTGGACAATGGAATTCCTACGGGACCTATCATGCCCTTTCTGGGTACATACCCAACACAATTGAAATCAGGGCGTGGCAGAGTTGCCTGCCTTCCCACACCCACTACAGCATGACTCACAATAGCCAAGGCGTGGAATCAACCGAGCATCCATCACCAGGTGAATGGCTACAGAAAAAGTGTGTACACATAGTGGAATAGTAAACAGCCTTAATACTGTAATTGGGCTGGACAAACAGCTCTGGGCTGAGTTCTTGTAGAGCATGAACAAGGCCCAAGGTTCACTCCCTAGCAGTATAAGAAATTCTTGACATTTGAGACGTGGATGAACCTAGAGGGCATTGTGCAAAGTGAAATAACCTAAATAGAGAAAGACAAGCATCACCGAATCTCACATAAGGATTCTAAAAATGTCAAAGTTACCTACATGGAGATTACAGAATGCTGGTTACCAGGCTGGGACAGGGTGGATAGGGAAGGGGAGATGCTGGCCTCTGGAAGGTTCTGTTATCTGGGATGGAACATACTGTATTGTAATACTTGCTAGGCAAGTTCCTGAGCCATGTCCTGAGCCCTTTTGTTTTTACTAATGCTTCATCCCCAGGAGCTGGAATTACAGGTGTGCACTACCATGCCCAGTCTTAAAGTAAAAATGTTTCAAAGTACATCCTTATAATGTTCTCTTTGCTTAGAGGATGGTGACTGCCCAGCTGCGGTTCCCCTCTCAGCCCCTGCCTCGGCTCTCTGAGTTTGATGAGTTCCTTCCTTCCTTCCTTCCTTCCTTCCTTCCTTCCTTCCTTCCTTCCTTCCTTCCTTCCTTCCTTCCTTCCTTCCTTCCTTCCTTGCTTCCTTCCTTGCTTCCTTCCTTCCTTCCTTCCCTCCCTCCTTCTCTCCTTCCCTCCTTCCCTCTTTCCCTCTTTCCTTCTTTCTTTCTTAGTTCTGGCGCTTGAACTCAAGGGCCTGGGCCCTGTCCCTGAGCTTCTTTTGCTCAAGGCTAGCACTCTACTATTTGAGCCACAGAGCCACTTCCAGCCTTTTCTGTTTTTGTGGTACTGAGGAATTGAACCCAGGGCTTCATGCATGCTAGGCCAGCACTCTACCACTGAGCCACATTCCCAGATTGATGAATCTCTTCTTGCGCACTGCCGCTCTCTCCTGCACCTGTATGCATGTATTTGAAATCGTGAAGTGTGGAAGTGACGCTATAGCTCAAGCCTTCTTTAGCCTTCCTCGAGGTAATACTGGACTGTTTATACATTCCTGATGGTCTTGGCCTTCACTCAGGCTTTGGCTGAGGAATAATTGTCCTGTGTTTACGTGTAGTAGCTACAGATTATCCATTTATTTGCCAGTGGGATTACAGTATTTGTTTGATCCTTTTTTTTTTTCAGGTTAGAAACATTCTCAAACATGTCTTATTGTATCTATGTGTGGTTAGAGGATTTATTTTTGGTAGCTGATTTTTTTCTTTTTTGAGGGGGACCTTATACTTCCCTCCCCCCATCCTTTTTTATTTTAATTATTTTTCAGGTGATTTCTCTCTTTTCCTTTCTTTTTCTTCCTCTTTCTTCTCTCTCTCTCTCTCTCTCTCTCTCTCTCTCTCTCTCTCTGTCGGTTGTGGGGCTTGACCTCGGCCTGGGGACTGCCCCTCAGCTCTTCAGCTCAAGGCCAGCGCTCTACCACTTGAACCACAGCGTCACTTCCGGTTTTATGGTGATTTATTGGAGATAAGAGCCTCACGGACTTTCCTGCTTGGGCTGGCTTTGAACTTCGATCCTCAGATCTCAGCCTCCTGAGTGGATTCCAGATGTGAGCCACTGTGCTTGGCTGCCCCCTCCTTCCCTCCCTCCCTCCCTCCCTCCTTTCTTCCCTCCCTCCCTTCCTTCCTTGTCAAAGTTGACCTGTGATCCTTTCACTTATTTTTCCCACATAGCCGGGATTACAAGTATCCCATTGTGTCTGGCTTGCTTATTGGGATGAATCTAACTTTTTCCTCTGGAATCCCCATTCTCCCAGTCTCTACCTCTTGAGTAGTTGGGATTATAAGTGTGAACCACTGAATCCAAACATGTTAACTGGATTATATTAAGTTACCAACAGCTGACCACTCCTACCTGAGTACCAGAAGGTCTGGGCGAGGGGATCCAGTGCAAATGGGGCCCATTCATAGCCAGGTTGCGCTGGACTCCCAATCTTTTTCTGCTTCTCTGATTGGTTGGTTCCTATTCTGGATGGAGCTGTCATTTCTCCAGCCCTCCGCCCTGCCCTCACTCCTCTTTCCCAGAGATGACCTCACCTCTTATTTTCCTTAGAAAAGTGAAATCATTGATGGCAGCTCCTCCTTTCTCTTTTCCATCAAACCTTCTCTGAATCCCCCTACAGGGGTGGATATGTTTTGCAAGCCCCGGAATCTTAGAATGAATGGAGAAGAAAACTTAGCAGAAGTTTCCGAGACCCACACTGGGAACATTGTCTTTGAGCTGCTCTGAGTTCAGAATCTGTTCTTTGAATTCCTCTGACTGTGGCCGCCGGCCTCTCGCCTCACATGGTCAGCACGCAGGCCTCTCTTTCCTATTCTCAAGTCCTGCTTTCATTCATCTGTCCCAGCTCACTCCTCATAGTCGTGCTGGGAGGGTCATTTTATTTCTCCTGCTTTTGAGACCAGCTTGTTTCTCTCATTTTTAGTTTACGATTCTCTTTTGGTGGAGTATTTCCTTTTCTCTTTCTTGGTTTACTTTATTTTGTTAGAGTATTTTCTCCAGGAGCTTTTTGAGAATGAATGCATAGGACACATACACACACACACACACACACACACACACACACACACACACACACACACACACACACACACACACACACACACACACACACACTTACACATATACACATTTTGGGGTCATGTGTCAAGAAATGAGTTTTTTTCCCCCCTTTCCTATCATTTGATTTATGATTATCAGTTGAAAAAGTTTCTCTTAGCATTTAAAAACAAACAGAAAAACTCTAGAGCTGAGTGCAGTGCTGGTGGCTCACATCTATAATCCTAGCTACTCTGGAGGCTGAGATATATGGATCATCAAAGCCAGCCTGGGACAGGAAAAATATGTGAAAGTTTTATCTCCAAATAACCACCAAAAAGCCAGAAGTAGAGCTGTGGCTTAAGTGGTAGAACACTAGCTTTGAGCATGAAAGCTCAGGGACAGTCCCCAGGCCCTGAGTTCAAGCCCCATTCTCAAGCTCCATTCTCACTATTCCCAACCCATAGCAGTCAGTACTCTGTTTTGTGTGTAATTTTGACTGTTTTTGGTACATCATGTGAGTGGTGATACCGCCTCTGAGGGAGCCTTTGGGACCTCCACTGTGACTTTGGAAGTCTTCTTAAGATTTTCTTTGAGCCGGGTTCTGGTGGCTCACACCTGTAATCCTAGCTACTCAAGAGGCTGAGATCTGAGGATCACAGTTCAAAGCCAGCCCGGGCAGGAAAGCCCCTGAGACTCTGATCTCCAATATACCACTAGAAAACCGGAAGTGGTACTGTGGCTCAAGCTTACCTTGAGCTGAGGAGCGTAGAGACAGCGCCCAGGCCCAGAGTTCAAGCCCCACGACCAACCAAAAAAAAAGATTTTCTTTGCACTCTTGGTTTTTGTATCATGACTAGCTTTTCATTTTTCCCCTGGTTAAAAAATGATGCACAGAGCCAGGCACTGGTGGCTCACGTCTGTATAATCCTAGGTACTCAGGAGGCTGAGATCTGAGGAATGAGGTTCAAAGCCAGCCCGGGCAGAAAAGTCTGTGAGACTTTTTTTTTTTGTCTCCAATTAACCACCAGAAAACTGGAAGTGGCCCTGTGGCTCAAGTGGTAGAGCACTTGCCTTGAGCTGAAGAGCTGAGGGACAGCGCCCAGGCCCAGAGTTCAAGCCCCACAACCAGGGGGAAAAAAAAAAAAGCACAGGAAATCCTAGGTTTAATGGGCTTACTTTTTTTTTTTCTTTCTCTTTTGGTACTAGGGCCCAAACCCAGAACATTTTACTTGCTAGGCAAGCACTTTGCCACTGAGCTATATCCTAGCCCTGGGCTTACTCTTCCCTGTAGGTTTGTTTCAAGTTAACTACCATTCATATACTAGTGTACATGCATGTCTTGTAATGAGCACTCAGAGTTAGTTGTAGTGCTGGCGACTCATGCCTGTAATCCTAGATACTCAGGAGTCTGAGATCTAAGGATCACCATTTGAAGTCAGCCTGGACAGGAAAGTCCAGGTGGCTGTTATCTCCAATGAAGCACACACAAAAAAAGCTGCAAGTAGAACTATGGCTCAAGTGGTCTAGTGCTAGCTTTGAATAATAAAGCTCAGGGATAGCGCCCTGGGCCTGAGTTCAATCCTTAGGCAGCCCCCCCTACCGCTCCCCCGAAAAGGATACAACAAAACCAAAAGCCTAGTTATATTTGTAGTTGGTACTTGCACTTCCTTTTTCTTTTCATTCAATTCCAACAATCTAGGTGTAAGAAACATTATGGGGGCTAGGAATCTGGCTTAGTGGTTGAGTGCTTGCTTAGCATGCTTGAAGTCCTGGGTTCAATTCCTCGGTACACATAAACAAAAAAAGCCAGAAGTAGCTCTGTGGGTCAAGTGGTAGAGTGCTAGCCTTGAGCAAAATAAGCTCAGGGACAGTGCCTAGGCCCTGAGTTCAAGCCCCAGAACTGGCAAAAAAAAAAAAAAAATCATTTTCCTTCTACAGAGGAGTCAACTGCAGTTCAGAGCATCTGGGCCTTGGTCAAGGCCAAGGAAGGCTGGGGCAGTGGCTGCAGAGCCCCAGGGTGCTGTCATCATGGTGTAAGTGGTTGCCTGGCAACTTGGCTGGTATTTGCTGAGTGGCACAGCTTTGTTTTGAGTTCAGAGGCATCCTTGCCTGAAAATTACCATGTGTTGTTTTTCCCAGTTAGGGTGCTGATAGCCTTTGGGGTGGTCATTGAAAGAATCAAGTGTTGGAAGGAGATGATACAGTGAATGCTGGTGGCTCAGATCTGTAATCCTAGCTTTTCAGGAAGCTGAGATCTGGAGAGGCTCAAGATTCAAGGCCAGCCGAAGCAGCAAAGTCCTCCAGACTATATCTACAAAATAACCAGAAAAAAAAAAATCTAGTCTGGAAGTGTGAGGGTCTGAATTCAAATCTCAGTACCAGCAAGATAAAAATTACTTGATATGGGGATTTTGCACCATGCCGTCTAGACAAAAAAAATGAGTACAGGACAAGTCACAGGGTTAGGAAAAGTTAATGGGAAAAAGATGAAGAAAATTACTGCCAGTGTGTCACTACTGTCTAGTGTGAGCTGGAGAGCAGGTCAAGGTTAATGAGCGTTGGTAGCTGGGAATAGCTCCATCTCCACAGACAAAGGGAGCGCCTTCAGAATGCCTGAGAGCCCATAAATAACCATAAATAACGAAGTGCAGTTGAGGAAAAGGAGAAAGAACAAAGGAGGTGCCCCTGGGGAAATGGTGAGGCCGTGCTGGAGGGCCACTCCTTCAACCTCCTGAAGACGGCAGCGCCACCACAGAGACTGTCGTAGTGTGAGAGAATGAAAGATCCATTGAGTCACCACAAGGCCTTCTGGGAGCAGGTTCTAGAAATTCTTGACAAACTCAGAGGATTTTATTTTATTTTGTACTGGTCCTGAGGCTTAAACTGGGTGCTGTCTCTGAGCTTTTTTTTTGTAGCACTCTACCACTTGAGCCATAGCTCCATTTCTGGAGAGAGAGAGAGAGAGAGAGAGAGAGAGAGAGAGAGAGAGAGAGAGAGAGAGAGAGTGATTATAGATAAAGAGTCTTACGAATGTTTCTGTCCAGGCTGGAATGTTTCTGTCCAGGCTGGCCTTGAACTGTGATCCTCAGATCTCAGCCTCCTGAGTAGCTAGGATTCTGGGCATGAGCCACCGGCACCAGGGGACTTTTCTAACACTTTGTTTCTGTCATTTTTCTGTATGAGGAATAGATGGACAGGTTCTGGGGCACATGGACTGAAGACTTGATCCTGACAAATATAACGCCTTACTTGTTGCACTGGCTTCTCATAAAATAAAAAAGTAGCATTCTTTGCCTGATAAATAATGCATTTATCATTTGAAATAGTAAACATGCACATAAGCAAAAAGAAGAAAATAAAAATCAGCCATAATCTAAATCATTGGGAATTCTGTTGGGATTTCATCTTTTAGTTGAAAATATTCTAATAAACAACAATGCAAAGTAAATGCTAAAGTTGGTTCCCTCCCTCCTCTCTCCCTCCTCTCTCCCTCTCTCTCCCTCTCTCTCCTTCCCCTTCCTCTTTCCCTCCTCTTTCTCTCTCTCTCCTCTCCCTTTCTCCCCTCTGCCTCTCTCCCTCCCTCCTTTCCTTCCTCCTTTCCCTTCCTTCTCTTCCTTCCTTCCTCCCTTCCTCTCTTTCCCTTTCTCCTTTTCTCTTTCTGTGCTGGTCCTGGGGCATCAACTCAGTGTCTGAGCTTTTTCCTCAAGGTTGATGCTTTACCACTTGAGCCATATCTACTTCTAGCTTTTTGCTGGTTAATTGGTGATAAGACTCTTGACGTTTATCTGCCCTGGCTGGTTTTGAACTGCGATTCTCTCTTCTCAGCTTCCTGAGCAGTTAGGGTTACCAGTGTGAGCCACCAATGCCCAGCTCACCATACATAGGACTTACAAACACACTTGCATTCTACCTATGGCCCCTCTGGTCACATCCATGTCTGCCTTCAAGTGGTGGGGTGCACTTTCATCTTTGAGTACCCCTACACTGAACTCTCAGAGA